>NC_136063.1:1028949732-1029156108 GCF_964261635.1 Lissotriton helveticus
CCTCTTCCCTCCCTCTCGTATCTCCCTCCCTCTTTCTTACCTCCCTCCCTCTCCCTCACCTCCGTATTCCTTCCCTCTCTTTTGCCTCCTTTCATACCCTCTCTTTCCTCTTCTCCCCTTCTCTTCACTTCCTCTTCACTCCCCCTCTTACCTCCCTCCATCCCTTATCCCTCCCTCCCTCTTTTCCCTCCCTCTTCTCTCTCTTCCCTCCTTCTATCCCTCACACCCCTCTTCCTTTCCTCTCATCCCTCTTCCCTCCCTCCCTCCCTCTTCTCTCCCTCCATCCTTCCCTCCCTCTTCCCGTCCTCCCTCCCTCGCTCGTCCCTCTTGCTTTCCTCCCTCTTCCCTCTTCCTTTCCTCCCTCTTCCTGCTTCTTTCCCTCCTGCTTCCCTCCCTATTGTCCCTCTTTCCTCCCTCTAATCCATCTTCTCTCCCTTTCATCCCTCTTCCATCTCTCTCTCTCTCCTCCCTCCCCCATCTTCCCTCCCTCTTCTATCCCTCCTTCTTCTCTCCCTCCTTCTTCCTCCTTCTTCGCTCCCTCTTCTCTCCCTCTTCCTTCTTTCTTCATCCCCTCTCATCCCTCTTCTTTTCATCTCCGTGGCAGCTGAAGTTTTGGAAAATGTGGGATCATCATTTTGTATAGTGCAATGTGCCCCATAACGTTCAGATGAAGGGATTGCCATCTGGTCAGTTCTGTCTTTGCCCTCCAGAGTAGAGACTGAAGGTTAAGAGCCCTTGTGAGTTTGGGTGCAGAGCTACCCAAATGCCCCTGTATTTAAAACTAAGTTGACAGAGATGGATACTTTTCAGCCAGTCAAAGCAGTCCTTGGAGGGCGCCAAGGGGACCAGCACAGATTTGGAAGAGTACGTCTTCAGACTAGAGGCTCTTTCAAAGAGCTTAAGTAATTGGAGACATTGAGGGCCACCTTCAGCTGGGTTAGCAAAGTATAAAAGCACATAGTCTGTATACAAGGTAAAGCAGTCCTCGTGGCCAATGCTCCTGTATCTGTATCTGTACGGATAAGTTGGCCAATGGCTCCATAGCTAGGGTGAAGAGAAGTGGAGGACAAAGGGCCGCCCTGCCTTTTCCTCTGCTCTATAGGAAAGAGAGCTGAGAGGACGCCATTAATCTGTATCCATGCCGTGGGGTTGTAGTAAAGAACCCAAACCATCTCTCGGAATCGCGGACGGAAATACGCCCAGGCCAGCACCAGTTGGAGGTAGCCCCAGTCTCCTGCATTGAACGCCTTTTCGAAATCAATAAGGAGTAAGCCTAGGTCATAGGGCAGTCAGTGGACCAGAGTCATATGAAGGTGAAGCAGCGAGGGGTGCATGTCCCTGTAGGGCAGAAAACAGAACTGCTTCGGCTGTAACAGTTCTGCTTCGGCAGTGGAGGAGTGTGGCTCAATGGTTAGAGCGGCAGAGCCTGATGCAGAGTTCTGGCCATGGACCAGGGTTCGATTCCCGCCTCAGGCGGGGTCTCGGGCTCAATTTCCTCTGACCTGTTAATTCTCGCCTCGGTGCCTATTCTAATCACGGGCCCCACGCTGCAACTCTGGGCAATAGCTTGCTTAGCCTCCACACCGGCCCCAACAGCGCTAAGGATGCCTGGCTTCACCCTGGGGGTGCCCAGGAGTGGACACTTCACAGGGAAAGCCAGGAGGGGTTCCACAGCGGTATGAGTATCAGCGCCAGGAAGCCGCATAGGCGACACCGCTAGGTGACCGTCTGGTGACAGTGCACTCTATAAGTACCATGACATTTACATTTACATTTGTAACAACTTGGGCAACCTTGCTTTACCTGTTTGCCAGTACCATGGCATAGACCTTGGTTTCACAATTAGGTAGGAAGATAGGGTGTTCATTGGCACAAGATAGAGAAGGGGGCTGCGTCTTCAGTATCACCATTATGGTGGTGGAGTCAAGTTCACCTGGGAAAGATCTGTCCGGACAGACCTCTTTATATAGCAACAAGTGGTAGGGGAGAAGGGCCTCTCAAACATGGTGTAGTATTCAATGGGAAAGCCGGGGTGTTACCCGTAGCCAGCCTAGACAACATGCTCCCGATTTCATCTGCGGTAAGGAGTTCATCTAGGAGTCAATGGAAGAGAGACTTGGTAGAGGGATTGAGTCAAGGAGGGCACGATACACAGCCATGTCATTGTCCTGCAGAGTGGAGTATAGCATCTTGTAATATTGGTTGAAGGTTTGTGCAAACTCAGGAAGGGATTGTGTCAAGCAGTCTGCATCATCCCTAACCTCAGGGATGATCCTATTCGATAGCTGATGGGAATTCAACCAGTAGAACATCTTCCTATTCTTGTTTACCCAGCCATGCATTTTAGCCATCGTGGCCTGCAAAAGTTGCTTGGTCACCTCAAGGGAGGGCATGCAAATATCTTCCTAGATGAGAGCTAAATGTCAGGAGACTTTCTCCTGAAGATTCCGTGCCAAGCTCTGCTCCAAGTGAAGAGCGCATGCTTCTAACTTAACAATGACAGAGGAGTGCTCACTCTCTCGGGCTCTAATATAGCATTCAGAATACCCATGTATTGTCACCTTGCTGGCTGCCCAAAGGGTGCCAAGCTGTGCAACAGACACATCCTTGTTGGAGAAATAGGTCTGAAGCTCCGTACCCAAAACACAAACAAAATACTAATCCTGAAAGTACCAGCTATTAATAAGCCATATAGGGCTCAGTCCAGATGGAGAATGTTCAAGACGAAGAAGCAGTGGTGAGTGGTTTGAGACACCTCCCGGTAAAATTTGTACTTGATTAACTAATTGAAAATTGAGGGAGGTAACAAAATTAGGTCTATACGAGAGTGGAGATGGTGGCCCGTGGACATGTGCGTGAATCCGTGGAGCTCATGAGGCCAAGACCTCCAGGCATCTCAATGTCCTAAAGCCTTGACCAAGTCAGTAAGGTGGCAGGCCCCAGTGCGTCTTGAAGCAGTTGAGGTGCCTGTACTATCCAGGGCATGTTCTAAGACTGCATTTAAGTCACCCCTTAATATTGTAAGTTCCTGTGGGAGGTGTGCCAGGTGTTTTGAGAGATCTCTAAGGCAGGCGGGTAGGGATTAGGGCGGAACATATGCACTTATTAAAACAGTTATTTTTCTCATGCCAGTGTATCTTCTAAAGCAATAAAGCATCCCTGCGGGTCATATGTTAAGTTGGAGATTATAATGTGAAAGGAGTCTCAGTGTGCATGGTCTCGGAGCTTGCTCGATGTTAGAAGGTCCACTGCCAGGCAGCACCATGTTTGATTGCCATTATGACCCAGATTGTTGGAGTGGCCAGGTACAGGAAAGAGTTTAAGGGAGGGAACAGCGGGGAAGGAGACCTGTAAGAAAGAATCAATAAGATTACTCTTCTGTCAAAATACTCATAAACCCCCAATCCTTACCCAAGAAATAGGAAATAATACTCACCAACATATATAGTGGAGTGCAACTCTAACCCTAGTATTGACCTGTATGAAGGGACAAATATATTGATGAATGTTTCTGGTGTTTATAGGAAGTATTCTAAAGGGAATGGTAAGTATGACATTCTCCTACCTATTAGACTTCACCCCTTTCGTGGAGTCTTTAAAGATTTTTAGCTGTTAAACTGGATGCTCCATATCCAGGTACTTCTTTGGTGTGATGTATTCTCAATTGCTCATTTGAGGTATGCAGGTCCTGCCATGCAACTTTATATATTGAGTACTTTGTTCGTTCTAGTTCATACATGCTTAAAAAATGACAAGGCAACTATCCATATGGGTAACGTACGTTCAATGTAATAGCAAAGGGCCAGTTTGGGAAAATATTGTTCAACATGTCTTTCTTGCAACAACAGTATCCAAGTTCAAACAAAACAAACTACACTAATTGAAGTCAGGTGCTCTGTTTATTTACAAAGGAAAGTTTCCCCCAAAAATTATAACGAGAATCTTTTACTGCAGAAATCAGTCCGATTTCAGTTCTGCCTACCAAAGTAAGCAGTACAGTATACGTCCTTCTCTATCCTCTAGAGCATGGGTCTTCAAACTGGGGGGTGGGCCCCCTTAGGGGGGGCCTCAAGTGATCCCAGGTGGGGGCCATCAGGCTCTGACCAAAAGCAGCACGCTGATAGCTGTGCTTTGTTTTAAGCAGGAAAAAAATTAGCGACAGTAATGGTTCTGTATTGGGCCATCACTAACATCTTTTATCATTGATATTCTAGCTGGGAGTATGTTTCAAAAAGGAAGAGGCTCCAAATATTCTTCAAAAACCCCTCCCCCATTTCTAATAGTCACACTGTGGATACATATATATAAAATGTTCAATGCGAGAATCATAACTTGCAAATCACCTTATAGCCTCGTTATATATGAGTATCGCCCACGAAGATGGAATAAAAGTCCGCAGGCATTATTTCAGCAGCAGACCATTACAGATGTATCAACATTCCGAGATGCTGCTGAAAATGGCTGAACTATGTTTGGACAATAATCTCTTTCTTTTTGGGAATGACACTTCTTGGCAACTCAGGGCGACTGCAATGGGCACCTGCTTCGCCCCCAGCTATGCAAATTGACACATGGGCTGGTGGGTGGAGCAGGTGCTCAGAGAGCAGTTTGGAAGAGAAAGGGAAGAAAACATCAGGTTCTGGGTCAGATATATAGATGATCTTTTTATCACATGGAATGGATCACCAGAAAGTGCCTCTCTTTTCCTAGAGTCTCTAAATGCTAACATTCTTAACCTCAAATTCACATGTTCCATCAGTGACTCAAGTGTACATTTTCTAGATTTGAAAGTTTTTGACACAAATGGTAAAATACATAAGCGTACCTTCAGAAAGATCACCGCTGGGAATTGTATTTTGCACTGTGACAGTTTTCACCCACAGAAACTGAAGTGTAGCATTCCCTATGCCAAGCAATTATGCATGAAAAGAAACTGCAGTGATACAGGCTCACTACAAGTAGCTCAAAGGAATCTAACAGATAGATTCAGTGAGAGGGGATACAGTCAGGCAGGGCTAGACCAAGCAATGAGTAAGGTTGATAAGCTATCTAGGGAGGCGATCCTATTGGGTACTAGAAGAAAAAAGAAAAGTGCCAAAGACTTACTACAAGATGTAAGGATAATAACAGGGTATAATGCCTACCATGCTAGTGTGAGAGACTACATGAATAGGCATTGGTACCTGGTTATAGGACATTCTACACGTAGAGATTTAGCCTCTAGAAAACCACTGGTCTCATATAGTTGAGCGAAATCTATGAGACAGGAGATGGTTAATAGCAGCTCTGAAATAATCAATTCTAAAAACTGGCTCACAAATAATCAAGGTTTCAATAAATGCCCCAAGTGCAAAACTTATAAGCATAGGGTGAACACAAAAGAAGTACAGTTGCCTATAATGCATAAACCGCCGAGGATAACTTGGTTTTTCAACTGCAGGAGTGACCATCTGGTACATGTGCTGCAATGCACATGCCCGTTGGTATATGTTGGTAGCACTATACATATGGCTCACATTAGGACCCTCCAACATCTTAGAGCAATCAGCAACAAGGATCAAGCTTATCTGGTTGCTCACCACCTTAATGAAGTACATGGTGGCAGAAGTGAGGAACTAACTTATATTTTGTAGAGCGCACGGCTACCCCCAATGGGGGTGTCCCGGCGCTAAAAACTGATTGGCAGAAAAGAGAGAAAGTAGACTACACAGATACAAAAAGCCAAGTCTTCAGGCGTCTACGGAAAATCACTTCAGATGGGGCAAATCTAAGATCAATAGGAAGACTGTTCCAGTATTTGGCTGCAAGGACGGCAAAAGCTCTGCCGCCCATTCTTGTACGACGGAATCTAGGCACATACATTAGGCGCAGATTGTTAGAGCGGAGATCCCTGACCGAGTAAGACAACCTCAGTCTTTTTCTTAAGTAGTCTGGGCCAGTTCCATTCAACGCTCGAAAGGCAAAAATGAGCGTTTTGAACTTAATTCGGTTAGCTATGGGCAACCAATGAAGCTCTTTGCGAAAAGCCGAGATCGAATGTCTATAGGGAATGTTACCAATCAATCTTGCAGCCGCGTTCTGCACCACCTGGAGACGTTCAATTTGGTACAGAGGAGCCCCTGCATAAAGACTGTTCGCGTAATCCAGGTGGGAGGTAATTAAGGCCTGGGTGACAGTTCTACGTGCATCCATGGGTAAAAAAGGGAAAATCTTCCTCATCATTTTTAATTTGCCATAGCAAATCGACGTGACCTTATTGATTTGGGGGCTGCAGGATAGAGTATCATCGAATATGAACCCCAGGTTACGGGCAGAGTGAACCGGGGTTGGCGGAGGGTTGAGAATCGTAGGCCACCATAGAGAAGGTGGAATGGTCATTTTTTGATTAAAGAACAAAACCTCCGTTTTATCGGTGTTTAATTGCAGATGGTTAGTGGACATCCAGGAGCAAATTTCGCCAAGACAGTGGCGAAAACTGGAGAGGCTGGAGTCAGAGTGATCGCTGAAAGAGAATATAAGCTGAGTATCATCAGCATACGAAATCACTCTGACTCCGCAAGCCTCTATTACCTTAGCCAACGGGGCAAGGTACACATTAAAGAACAGGGGGCTTAACGCTGAGCCCTGTGGGACTCCGCGGACCAGAGGTTTGCATTCTGATTCAAAAGGTCTAAGAAGAACCCTCTGCGATCGCCCTTGGAGGAAGGAACCCAGCCATGTTAAGGCAACGCCACTCACTCCAATCTGCTTCATACGGTCCAGGAGGATTTTATGGGACACCGTATCGAAAGCGGCGGACAGGTCGAGGAGGACCAGCATGGCCTCCTCGCCCTTGTCCACACACTCTCGCACAGTTTCTGACACTTCAAGCAGTGCGGTCTCCGTACTGAAACCCGCACGGAAACCGGACTGAGAATCATGCAAAAGAGAGTAAGTCTCCAGGTATTCCGCTAGTTGAAGTTGGACTGCCTTTTCCAAAACCTTAGCAGGTTTGGGAAGCAGAGAGATAGGCCGATAATTACTAAATTGTGTAGGATCGGCATCAGCCTTCTTCAAAATGGGTACCAGCAGAGCTTCCTTCCAGACTAAAGGGAACTGGCCTAGTTGTAAAGAGGCGTTCCAAATGGAAATAAGAGGGTCTAACAGTAAAGTGGCCAACTCACTCATGATTTTTGGGGGGACCGGGTCCAAAGGGGAACCTGATTTGCACTGTAATAGTAGTTTATGTGCAAGATTAGGAGTGAGGTCCTTGAAAACAGCTAAAGTAGGAACAATGTCCTGGTTCATTGAAACCGGGATAAGGGAGAGGTCCAGATTACCAGCTAGAGGAAAAGAGGCAGCAATTTTATCGATTTTTTCTTGAAAGAAGTCTGATAGTCCGTTACAAAGAGACTGACTAGCAGGATTAATAGGTGTCATAGCAGGGGGTTTGACAAAGTCCTTGACAATATTAAACAGTGTTTTAGCCGAATTGTCTGCGTCTTTAATTTGTGAGGTGAAAAACTCTTTCATGGCTAATTTTCTTGATTTAGTGAAATTCCTAAGGGCCATTCTATAGATAGTTTTTGCCTCAGGGTCGTACGTAAGTCTCCATTTACGTTCGAGTTTTTTACAATGGCTTTTTTCTTTACGTAAGGCATCTGAAAACCAGGGAGCAGAAGGGCGAGCTCTAGCAGATGACATCGTTATACAAGGGGCAATTTCATCGATCGCCGCCAATAGAGTAGTGTTAAACTTAGTAACACAGGTATCAATATTTCCTAAGCTTAACTCAAGAGGGCAACTGAATATTGGCTCTAGGGAAGTACAGGTGACCTTATGCCATTTTCTTCTCTGGCCTGGCCCTGGTTTCACCGGGATGGGAGCCTGCGGGATGGGAATGTCAAACGCAAGCAAGAAGTGATCAGACCATGTAAGGGGAAGAGAAGGGTGCGTACTAGTCCCTGGGAGGTTGGAAAAAATAAGGTCTAGCGTGTGGCCGGCTACATGCGTCGGACCATGAATGAGTTGCGTCAGACTCAGGCTCTGAAGAGAGTCGAGAAGACGGATGGCTTGGGTACAGGTGGGGTCATCAACGTGGAGATTAAAGTCACCCAGAACTATAAAGTGAGGGTGCTTAAGGGAAAGGTCCGTGATGACATGTACCAGTTGTAACAGGGCTGAGGGAGAGGCTTTAGGGGGGTTGTAAACCAGAATGCCGGTAAGAAAAACTGCGGCAGAATCCGCAACAGAAAAATAAATGGCTTCTATCAGACCAATATTGGTGATTTTCTTTATGATGATATTCAGGTGGGTTTTAAACAGGATGGCCAGACCACCTCCTGTCTTTCCCTCCCGGTTGGCGCCTAGATAGCGATAGTCTGAGGGGGTAGCTAGAAAAATGTCTGGATTAGAGGTATCTTTGGTCCATGATTCCGTAAGGAATAATATATCCCAACAGTAAGTAGTGAGGGTCGACCAAATTTCATTGGCATGCCGGGGCAGGGAGCGACAATTGATCAATGCTAGTTTTAACGGGCAAGAAGCCAAAGCGGTGGGGAGAGGGAGAGTACGTTCACGCCATGGGGGAATCAGAAGGGAGCAATGGGAGCATTGAAAAGGACGGCCATCTAACTCAATAGGGGAGCAGCGGTCAGATAGAGAACATGAGCCCTCACCTACTAATATCAGCTGATCTCTGGTCCAACTAATGCCGGTCTCTCTCACATCCAGGGCAGGGGGACTGGCCCTAGGCCCGGGACAGGCGCGGACGGGCGCAGACGGGCTTGCCTTAGGCGCGCCTTCGGCGCGCCATCGTCGCGCCCGCTGCGCCCGTCCGCTGCGCGGCCGGGAGATGTAATTGCTTTTACACATAACAGGAGGGTGGGAGTGGTCGCGAAGCTGTACCGCTACCCTCCCTACCTGCCTTCCCAAGATGGCGGCGTACTTCCTCGTCTACCGGCGTCAGCGCTTGCAATCGGCTGCGCCGGTAGAATGAGGCTTCTGTCAGGAGCCACGGAAGAGAAGTAAGTCTCTCCTGCAACGAGCGTAATTCTCAGGAGTTTAAAAACGCACCTGGTAAAATATGTACAATATTTAAAATTCGATCCTGACTAATTACAGAATGCACAACACAAGTAATAGCAAAAGAGAAGAAGAGCGCCCCCGGCTTTTCGCCTCAGGGGAAAGTACCCAATCAGTAATTACCCGGGGTTACACTCAGCACTTCTTAAATAAGGTGGGAGGGCGGGAGTGGTCGCGAAGCTGTACCGCTACCCTCCCTACCTGCCTTCCCAAGATGGCGGCGTACTTCCTCGTCTACCGGCGTCAGCGCTTGCAATCGGCTGCGCCGGTAGAATGAGGCTTCTGTCAGGAGCCACGGAAGAGAAGTAAGTCTCTCCTGCAACGAGCGTAATTCTCAGGAGTTTAAAAACGCACCTGGTAAAATATGTACAATATTTAAAATTCGATCCTGACTAATTACAGAATGCACAACACAAGTAATAGCAAAAGAGAAGAAGAGCGCCCCCGGCTTTTCGCCTCAGGGGAAAGTACCCAATCAGTAATGTACATGGTGGCAGAAGTGAGGAACTAACTTATTTTGTAATTGATTCGGTCCCCAAGAGGAGGAGAGGGGGAAATCGGGAAAGAAAATTAAGACAACTAGCGTCCCTGTACATTTTAATGTTAGACTCTAGGACCCCCAATGGTTAAAATTCTGATGAGTATCTATATGTACATTTGGGATGATGAATAATAGAACTGATAATGAGTGAGTGTGCACACCCCAAGAGTCGAATTTGAACCATACTCTCGATGCCGATTTGGAGAGATTTGCCTGAGTTATATTTGTTGATGATTAGAATAAGTTTTTAAGTATTGTAACTAGATATTTATTTGTACCAATAACTATATGAATTTGTGCTGAGGTGGACCACCTATTCGAGTGATGTTTCATTATTGCTCCCAAACTAGGGGAAGAGATATAAGGAGAGATCCAGTGTGGTAAAATATTAGTTAGATGAAGGATTCAAGTTGTATTCATATATGTCTACTATGTTTTAGCTGGTTTTAGTTTAATTCAAATTGTTTTTATTTGAAGTAATTGCTGTATATTTGCATTTGCACTTTGATGGTTATAATAGCTACTATTGCAACTTTGCACATATCTTGACTGTTTCTGCATCTTTGCACTTTCATACAGGCTGCTATTGTACATTTGCACATTTCAAGGATAGCTCCTGCACCTATGAATGCCTAAAGGCCACAAGTGACAGTAAGCTGCTAACATGTTTGCTGCTATTGCGAATTTTGCACTATTTTGTAAGCTGCTATTGTATTTTTGCACACTTCCATTAAAATTCTGAACGTGCATCCCCGCAAGAAGAAAATGAATTACAAAATATTGAAAACCGGCAAGACTAAGAGGACGCATAATGAATTCAACGCACTAGATAACACACAGATGGCACTCAAGGGCTCGTGGATGTGTTGGAAAGCCATACAATAAAGTTTAGTTCAAAGGAACAAATATATGACTAATTATTGCACTAAGAAACACAAAGACGGAAAAACAAAATAAAAAATAGAAAATTAGAAAAGCAAAAGATAAATTTACATGTAACAAATTCTGTGTAATGTATAATGGATTTTGTAAATTGTGTAATTGAGAACCGGTGGAGTATGTTTTCTATGTCCACTGGGTCATGTGATGTTATGAACATATACTTTAAAGCATTTTGTAAAAATGCCTCCATATGTAATCAAGGCAGGGGATCCTGCCGAAACGCGTCATAGCCCCAAGCAAAATAGATTAAAGGTTTTCATACCTCAAGTTGGTAATTGCGGTGTAGTCATTCTGCTACAAGAGTAGGAGTGCTGGATTTGTTTGTTTATATATATATATATATATTGCGCTCACACTTCTCTCGGGTCAGAAGAAAAGAACAGCAGCACTCAAGGGAAAGAGATGCACAGTGATTTATTTTACAATATATTCACTGAAAAAACCATAGGTTTTACACACGTTATAGTTAGGAATTATCATTTTAAATACCTTAGAAATTCACTGAAAAAACCATAGGTTTCACACATGTTATAGTTAGCTTGACATTTCACTCATACAAAACCATTGACATTCCCCCGTTATAGTTAGTTCAGCTAACTATAACTAGCGCGCTCGCAATGCACTGCTGATGACGTCACATATTACATCACTCATGACATGGTCAGTGACATCACTCATGACATCACTGATGACATCTCAAATGACATCACTGATTACATCATCCTTGTGAAAAAGTGGCAGACCTTCTCTCAGCGTAATATAACCTTTGATACACACATTCAAAAATAGAAACTAAAATTTTAAAAAAAATGGAGATACCAATACCAGTTAGAACAACCTATTCAGTAAATCCACCAACTACATACACATCCACTTATTCACCAACAGTTCTATATAGTCACTCACACTTGTACTCACTCATATATACTCATACACCTATATATCCTGTTACACACCGACACTCATCCATAGAGTTACTCACACACATACTCACACATGCAAATAAACTATCAAACATCCATTTATTTGTATATACAGATATACACACACCACTACACATACTTCTACAGAAACATACACATACTTACTCTCTTAAACAATCAGTTATAGAAACACATACTTATTTATACGGGAACTCTTCCAATCTCACTCTCACATATACTTACTTATATACATCAATACTTACATATACTAATTTAAAAAATCTGTAGTTACTCATAAAGATACTATTGAGACAGTCATTCACTCACTAACACACCCATACACACACTCATCCACCCATACAGTCCTGCACACATGCTGTCTTCAAAACACATACAAACAGTGAGTCAGTCATTCATGCATCTATGTTCTAAGTAATACCCCCCACCAAACCATACAGACACTCATACTGATACTCAAAAAACCAACTAATAACCCATATAGACACTCATGTAGCTACTCACCAACCCATGCAGTCACTTATACATAAAGTGAGGCACTGATATAGATATTTACATTTTTAAACATTACTCGCTAATACATGTATTCACTAAGATACACTTAATAAGCCAGTTATACAATCAATTTTACAAAAGAAAACATCCATTTAGACACTTATTTACCCATTTATTCTTCCATCGACCTTTAGATATATATATATATAAAAAATATTTATTTTTCAGAAAGACACACATTCACTGGATGATTTCATCAGTGATGTCATTTGAGATGTCATCAGTGATGTCATCAGTGATGTCACTGACCATGTCATGAGTGATGTAATATATGACATCATCAGCAGTGCATCGCGGGCGCGCGAGATATAGTTAGCTGAACTAACTATAACGGGGGAATTTCAATGGTTTTGTATGAGTGAAATGTCCAGCTAACTATAACATGTGTGAAACCTATGTTTTTTTCAGTGAATTTCTAAGGTTTTTTAAATGCTAATTCCTAACTATACGTGTGTAAAACCTATGTTTTTTCAGTGAATTTCAAAGGTTTTGTAAATGATAATTTTGAAATGTATTAATTATTATATTTCTTTCTTTTTATAGTAATTTCCTACATTTCTATTATAAATATTTTTATTTATTTCAGTTTTTTAAGTTATATTTCATACTCTTAATGTAAAATAATAAAAAAACAAAATAATTTTTTTATTAATAATTTTTTTTAATATATCAAAATTAAACTCTATATAATTCCTTATTTTGTTTGGTAACCGTACCGTACACGTACGGTGATCACACCATACTTTGTACGGCTAATCGTACTCTGCGTGTACCCACGCATATGCTACAAATACGCTTTGACGTTACGTGTCGCATCAACGCTTCCGCGTGATGTCATGTACGGCGCCCCGTACGCATACGGCGCAAAAGTTTTTAATTGTTTAAATACATATATTTATGTAATTAATGTACATACTAAGGGAAGACATTATCTGGGATAGTTATGAAAATAGTTTTTTTTAACTTTTAATAAGCGTATATTACTTTTAAAAGCAATTACGCAAATCGCAACGGTACGTCATACGTACCCGCAACGTAAGAGCACCGTAAGCGCACCGTAAGCGTATGCAAAGTCATGTGACTTTCAAAGAACAGATTTGATTGGTTCATAATACTTCCTATTCTAACTGTTGAAAGACCCCTCCCATTTTAATCATTCTACTTTGACTTTCTCTGGAGAAGCATCTCTTCTGTGGATCTTGTCAAAATAGAGAGAAAGTTCACCATGGCTACACCTGTGGAGTCCTCTTCCAACCATTCTTCTGAGGAAGAATTTATTCCTGAGGAGCCTCAAAAGAAAAAAAAGAATCTTTCATTTGGAATTTTTTTACCTTCCCTGAGGGTGAAAAGAAGGTTAATGCACTCAAAGTAACCTGCAAAATCTGCGAGACAACTCTCTCCAGGAGCGATCCAACAAAAAAGTACTCGTTTGGGACAGCGAGCATGGTGCGACACGTAAAAACTCTGCACCCCAACAGCTACGCAAGAGCTGCAACACAAAGGTTGCAGGACAACACTCCGCCTGCTGTTGCGAGTACATCGACTGCAGCACCACCACCTTCGGCAAGCAGTCCGCACCCAAACATTGATGCCAATTTTGCAGAGCTGAAAATTCATTGTATTTTTTGCAATGAATTATTGTGTTATGGGGAACAATCAATTGACCTCATCAAATGCAGGAAACGGGAGCATCGTTGTCCACAACATTAATTTTTTTCTTTCATTGTTTTGTTCCTGTTGGACACTTTTTGGGTTGCAGTTTAATTTTTTTGTTTAAAAAAAAAAAAAAAAAAAAAGAACTTCTGAAAAAATACAGAAAAAATACAAAACTAAAAAGATCAAAAAAAGTTCTTGTCAGGACTACCTCCATTTGTTGAAGAAAGAGCTATACTTCTATGATAGTGTGTAAAACTTTGTCTGAATGAATGTGTAGTGCATAAATGAATGAATGAATACATTAGTAGTGTATGGTGAATGTGAAAGTGCAGAACTATAAGGAAGTGCTACAGCATAAATCTATAAGGTGTTTACCTATAGTATACTGTAGTACTTCCGAAGCACTTGAATTTAACATATGCACATAAATATGTTACAAGTCTATGCTTCCATTTGTACTACTGGTGAAACTGCCTGGGTGAATTTGTATGTGCTAGGGGCAGATTTACAACCCCCTTGTGCCTCTTTTACACAGCCATTGCGTCACTTTTGTGATGCAGCAGTTGTGCAAAAGATGTGCCATGGTGTGTAGTATTTACAATGTGACGCATGTGGGAGGTGCGTCACATTGTTAAGCCCTGCGCTAGAAGGAGGCTTTCCAGCGCGGGGTAGTCCCGGCACAGGAACGCCTCCTAAAAGTGACTGAGTGAAATCTACAAGGTTTTATTTAGTCACGTTTGGGCTTATGTTGCATCAAAACCCTGCACCTGCTTGAAGCAGGTGTAAGGATTGACACTGCATTGTGAGCATAGGGCCCCAAGAGCATTGCTGGAGCTGCGTTGCACTTGCAACACAAGTCAAGCAATGCGCCGCCTTCACAGCACAGATACATCATATATCTGTGACGTTTTTGCCCCATAGTGCACCACATTGTAAATACGGCGCATCCATGGTGGTGATGTCACAGTGCACAATAACTGGCATATCCCTGGGGATGTACCACTTATTGTACATCTGCCCATTAGTGTTTTAATGTAGTGAATGGATTACTACACACTGATCAATGAGTCACTACAAAACTATAACAGGAGTGACAGAGCGTTTGGTGGAAGTGTAAGGATACAGACTGGGGAATTGAAGATATAAAAAGCAAGTTTGCAGGTGCATAGAGGACTGCAAGCATAGTCTATAAGGGTTTAAAGCAGTCCATGGCCTAAGGCCTACTTTGCTCCATGCAAGGAGAGTGCGTAACTGAATTTATAAGAGCTTCATTTTTAGCACAGTGCATAGATAAGGACATTCTCCTGAATGGCTCAGTCCATGCCCTAAGGCTTACTTTGGTGCATAACTACTTGGGAACTGACTGAATGCTTACAGTTCTACAAGGAGAGTGTATGGCTGAATATATAGCAGCTTTCACTTTTAGAACAGTGTATACATAAGCACATACTGCTGTATGACTCACTACAGTACTAAAATAGCAGTAGCAGAATGTTTGGAGGAAGTGTAAACATACAGACTGGGCAATTGAAAGTTTAAAAGCCAAGTTTGCAGATGTTTAGAAAAGTGCATGTATTATCTATAGGTGTTTGAAGCAGTCCATGCCCTTAGGCCTACTTTGCTGCATGACTACTTGGGTAGTGGCTGAATGATTACAGTTCTCCAAGGAGAGTGTAGAGCTAAATGTATAACTGCTTCACTTTTTGTACAGAGTATAGATAAGCACATATTGCTGTATGGCTCACTACAATATTGAAACAGTAGTGGCAAAGTGATTGGAGGGAGTGTAAGGATAAAGACTGGGTAATTAAAGGTTTAAAAGACAAGTTTTCAGGTGCATAGAAGAGTACATGCATAGTAAATAGGAGTTTGAAGCAGTCCATACCCTAAGGCCTACTTTACTGCATGAATACATGGGTACTGACTGGATGATAACAGTTCTGCAAGCAGAGTGTCAAGCTGAATGTACAACTGCTTCACTTTTAGAACAGTATATAGATAAGCACATACTGCTGTATGGTTTAAGGTTTAAGGTTTGTTTATTGTACAGTTAATAAAAACTCACAATTTTAAAACGTATAAATATTAAAAGTCAATAACTTCTTTTAAAACAAAAAGGAGCTGTGGCTCTAGTATTTAAGAGCATAAAAGTCTCAGCTTGGGTTGCGTAAGAACCAGTGGGGTTTACGTGGCCATGATGCTTCCAGATTTCGAAAACGAAGATAGCCAGGGATGTTTACTTTGTTATTGTTTGGCTAATGCTTTGAGTAAACCCTCTGGATTTTTCATTTAGTCTTGTGGCCACTATGTCGAAGTATTTTGTTGTTCTGCAATTTAGCTGAGTTTCTTCGGGATTAAAACAAAGCATCACGGCCTGCCTGCAACTCGTTATGCCCTTCTGGTTCCATAGGGCCCGAAGCAGAAAGCGCCTTATGTCCCGGAGATTTGTGCAGATGCAGATAATGTGTATGAGGCCCTCTTTCCCAGAAAGACAGAGACGGCATTGATTTGCAGGGTTTTCCCTTATCCATGGTGCAAGATGCGGAGCTATAGGAATTTTGCCCAGGCGCATGTTAAGGAACTTGTTTTTGTCTTCTGTGTGAGGCCCGTTGTTAAGTACTCTTGTGGTTTTAGAGCGCTGTAACCTTTCAGCACGACCCATACGTGCGCTCTCTTGGCTAGGGTAGCTTTATCCTCAGTTGATGAGACCATCTTGGTGACTTTCGACACCACTTTTTTGAAGGTGCCAGGGTCAGTTGCCGACTCCCATAGGTCTGTTAGTCCTAAGGTCTTCAGTGATTCCATTAAATAGGTCCTTGCAGGTGAGTTATCTCTGACGGTCAGTTCGGTCCAGAGGTGGGCGTTTAGGGATCCGTGGTCGGCATCTCTGATTTCCGCCAGCTTTTTATGTATGCGCCTCTTCTCTCCACCGCTTGTTTCTGCAGGCCGAATTCGAGGCGGATTTGTGCGGGCGATGTATTGGTGGGGAGATGAAATATTGCCCTGTATGCTCGGCTGATGGTTTTGTCTAGTTTTATTGCGTCTTTGCCTCCCATGGACTCGCTGCCGTAGGTGAGCATGGGCTGTAAGCGAGCTCTTAGTACCTGTAGGAGAGGGACCAGTGACCGGTCGGGGAGTGCTTTCTGCAAAGGCTTTATCGATAGGTGGAATGTCGTGCCCTTTTGACGTATGGCCTCTAGTTGATGTTTGAAGGAGCCATTGCCGTCTATTATGACGCCTAGATATTTGTAAGAGGCTACCTGGTCTAGCCTCTGTCCGTCCAGGAACCATGCGGGTTTCCGTTTTTTATGGTAGTTCGTTGTCATAACTTTTGTTTTATTTAAGTTAATTGTTAATGAATTGGTTTTCGAAAATGCGTTGGTTTTGTCAAGAAGGTCGTCTGCGTAGAGGAGGTTTGAGAGCGTGATGTTGCCTAGTCTAGGAGCGTGAGATTTTACTGTCTCCAGTTCGCCAGGGAGGTCTGCAAGAAAGAGATTGAACAACATGGGGGCTAGGACGCAGCCCTGTTTCAGACCTTTGCTGGTCTTGATTTGTCTCGAGAGGTGCATACCGGTCCTTGTTTAATCCTGACCCAAGTGTCGGTGTGTAGCATTACCAGCTGCTGTAGGAGTGGGCCTGGAATTCCCCATCTGTCCAACTTCCGCCAGAGTTTGTGCCGAACTACATGGTCGAACGTGGCGCTGTAGTCAATGAAGCACATAAAGAGGGAACTCTTGGAAGCTATTGCTGCGTCGGACAAAAGGGTTAGCGCCATGATATTTGTCGAGGTGCCCTGGCCGCTGCCGAATCCGGTTTGGGTTGTTGGGATGATGTTATTTGCTGTTGCCCAAGATGAGTCCCGCATAATATTTTGCCTCTGTATCAATTAAGGCTATAAGACGGTAGCTACTTGGGTCGTTCCTGGCGCCCTTTTGGTAGATCGGGCTTATTATCGAGCCACTCCAGGATGTTGGTGTTTTTGCTGTTTCCCTTATTGCATGGAATACTGGTGTCAGGATATTGCTCCAGAAGGCAGGGTCTTGCTTATATAGTATCGGCGGGATCCCGTTGGGACCGGGGGCCCCCTCAAGTTTGCCCTTTAAGATTAGTTTTCTTAACCTGTCTGGTGTATCCCGGTATGGATTTTCTTCTCCAATTACGGGTGGGTCGATTGTTGGTAGTAGACCTTTATCCTCAATTGAGGTTTGGTCCTGGGCTGGTTTCCACCTGCGGGCTTGGTTCTCTTTGTGGTTGAGTGTGCCGAAATTGTCAGAGCTCTGGCGCGCTCCATCTGACCTGTCTCCCCCTGTTGACTCGACCATTGCTGGGTCAGCTGTGTTGAAGTGAGCTGATAAATAGGTAGCCCAGTCGGATTCGGATATGTTGGAGTTAATGCCTTTGTGACATGGCTGTTGGAGGCTGTGAATGATCTTCCAAAAGCCGGAGCTGTTCTTCTGTTTGGAGTTGTGAAGGATTTTTATCCAGAGATCCTCATTCAGTTGACTTTTCCTTTCCCAGGTCTTCTTTTTGAGCAGTGCTTTTAGCGTGCGGAGTTTCTTTTGGGTGTCCTCTATGTTAGGGTATTTTCGGAGTTGTTTGAGAGTCTTTTTTATTTCTCGCTTTATATTTTTTGTCTCTGCAGTTGTTAATTTGCCATGTGTAAACCTGGTGGTGATGTTGCCTTTTTGAATTTTTGTCTCTGTAGCGTGTTTGGCTCCTAATTCCGTTACAAAGTCTACCCAGGCGTCGAGTGAGTTATTGTTTGAGCTGGATGTCTGGTGTATGATTATTTTTGCGCTGGTTGATAGTTTCTCCGGCTCTGTGGGCTTGCATCTTATTCTTCTGTAGTTGATAGTATGTTCTGTGGCGATGTATCTTCTTTCAACTGCTTCGTTCACGCAGGTCATTTCAAGCTTGGCTTCTAGCGGCAAATGGTCGCTTTGGGCACTTTCTCCTATCTTGAACGAGTTAATTTTCTCGTACAGTGGAAGTGACACAAGCATGTAGTCAAGGTGTTAAGAAGTGCTTGATGAGAAATATGTTGGTGCTGGAGGGATGTCCTCTATGAGTCGTCCGTTGAGCACTCTTAGGTTTAGTTGCTCAAGTTCTTTTACTAGCTGGGTTGAGGTTTTAGTGTGTTTGTTTCGGGAGGGGATGGATTGGCTTGGGATTTTCCAGATGGTGTCCATTTCCTTTGTCATTTCGTCCATACTTTTATCTCCAAAGAGGTTGAGGTTGAAGTCTCCTGCCACAAGTATGTTCTCCATATCCCCATCGACCATGAGCCTTGTCAATTCTTTGACAAGTTCTCTTGACCCAGATTTCTTGTGCTTCGGGTGTATGTATGTGTTTATGACATGTAACTGTTGAGGGACCTGATTGTTTTTGACTGTAAATGATATTAACTGTATTTCGTCTGGTGGGGTAATGTTTACTCTTTTTACTTCCGTTGTGCCAATGGTTTATATTGAGGTAAGTATTGCCAGTCCGCCTGAGCTTCGGCCATATTGAGAGCCTCTGGTTGCCGGGTGAGTCAAAGTTGTGTAGCCTTGTAAAGGAATATCGTTTGATTCCCAAGTTTCCTGGAGGAGGATCAGGTCAAAACATTTTAAGTAGTTTAATGTGTCAGGGTCCTCCAGTTTGTCTGAAAGGCCGTTGATATTCCAGTTGCATATTTTGATTTTAGTGAGGGGGGCCACAGAGTCGGGAATTAGGACTGGCGCTTTTTGTCAGTTGGTATCACCTCCAGATATGGTGCGTGTTATTGTTAAACTGCGTGATGGTAGTTGCTGAGAGATGGGGTTATAAGAAAACTGTGAATATTTTTCCAATCCTGGAGAGTAGCTAAGTGCTCCTTTCAGTATTGATTTGGCCAGTTGGGGGCGTTCTTGTTTCCTTTCTTGAAGGAGCAGAGTAGGATAAGCTAGGCTTTTACCTACTTCAAGATTGATTCCCCACTGTGAGAATCTAGGAGATTCGTTCATGATTAAGTTTGCTACCTCCCTTGTTGTCCATGTGGTCTTTGTTGTTTCGTTTCCTTGTGGGTGGGGGGGGGGCTGGTTGGAATTCAAGTGTTAGCAGATCGGAAGTTTTTATGTTTTTTAATTTGTCTATTGAATTGATTAACTTTAAAATGTTGCCCCTGTTTAAAGTGTCCACTGTTCCTCTGGATATAAATTTGGGAATGAATAAGATTGTATCCGAGTCCTTTTCCCCGAGGGGCGGTGTTTGCTGGCGCGTTTGTTGCTCGGTGTGGGTATTCCCGTGTGGCTGGTGGATATGCGAAGTTGTTGTTCCGCAGTTGGAAGTCACCCCCTGCGATATCTCCTTCATCTGGCTACTTTCTGTGTTGACGACACTTGTTGTTCGGGGATTCTTTGTTGTTTCGCTAATAGTGGTCTCAGTTTTGTCACAGGTGCATTGTTTGGAGAGATTTTTTGATGTGACTTTTGTTCAGATTGATTTGGGCTCCTCTCGGGCCTGCTTGCTGGCTCCCGGGATTGGTTGCGTTGTTGCTGCTTGGCAGACCCGTTGCCCTTTTTGTTCCAGTTCTGGTGGGTTTCTGGTTGCTGGATTGTATGTTTGACCGACGGGGTTCTGCTCTAAGTAGAGGCTAGGGGCCTCTTTTGAGAGTGTAGGGGTTCCTGTTCCTGCTGCTGTTAGCGTCTTTGTATGAGATGAATTTGTAGGTGGTGGTGAGAGATTTGTGAGTTCCCTTTGATGCTTACAGTCACCTGCCAGCTCCTTGTCCCTCAGTGTGATAAGATGGCTGTTCTCTTCTCTGTTGTCCGCTTCTGCTGTTTTCCTATTTCGGACCTTTCTTTTTTGCTTTCTGCTGTATGGTTCACTACAATACTGAAACAGTAGTGTGAGAGTGCTTGGTGAAAGACTGGGGAATTGAATGTATAAAAGGCAAGTTTGCAGGTGCATAGAAGACTGCATGCATAGTCTATAGGGGTTTGAAGCAGTTCATGCCCTTAGGCCTACTTTGCTCCATGAGTAGTTGGGTACTGACTGGATGATTACAGTTTTGCAAGGAGAGTGACTTGCTAAATGTATAAGAGCTTCAGTTTTAGCACAGTGCATAGATAAGGACATTCTGCTGAATGGCTCAGTACAATACTGAATCAGCAATGACAGAGTGTTTGCTCGAAGTCTACGGATACAGACTGGGGAATTGAAGATATAAAAAGCAAGTTTGCAGGTGCATAGAAGACTGCAAGCATAGTCTATAGGGGTTTAAAGCAGTCCATGGCCTAAGGCCTACTTTGCTCCATAATTACTTGGGCACTGACTGGATGATTACAGTTCTGCAAGGAGAGTGCATGACTGAATTTATAAGAGCTTAAGTTTTAGCACAGTGCATAGATAAGGACATTCTGCTGAATAGCTCAGTACAATACTGAATCAGCAAACACAGAGTGTTTGCTGGAATTGTAAGGATACAGACTGGGGAATCGAAGGTATAAAAGACAAGTTTGCAGGTGCATAGAAGACTGCATGCATAGTCTATAGGGGTTTGAAGCAGTCTATGGCCTAGGGCCTGTTTTAATGCATGAGTACCTAGGTAGTGAGTGGATGATTACAGTTCTGCAAGGAAAGTGCCTTATTGAATTTAAAACAGCCTCAGTTTTACCACCGTATATAGATAAGCACATACTGCTGAATGGCTCAATACAAAACTAAAACAGCAGTGTCAGAGTGTTTGTTGAAAGTGTAAGGATACAGACTGGGCAATTGAAGGTATAAAAGACAAGTTTGCAGGTGCATAGATGACTGCAAGCATAGTCTATAGGGGTTTAAAGCAGTCCATGCCCTAAGGCCTACTTTGCTCCATGATTACTTGGGTACTAACTGGATGATTACAGTTCTGCAAGGAGAGTGCATGACTGAATTTATAAGAGCTTCATTTTTAGCACAGTGCATAGATAAGGACATTCTGCTGAATAGTTCAGTACAATACTGAATCAGCAATGACAGAGTGTGTGCTGAAAGTGTAAGAATACAGACTGGGGAATTGAAGGTATAAAAGACAAGTTTGCAGGTGCATGAAAGACTGCATGCATAGTCTATAGGGGTTTGAAACACTCTATGGCCTAATGCCTATTTTAATGCATGAGTACTTAGGTACTGAGTGGATGATTACAGTTCTGCAAGGAAAGTGCCTGACTGAATTTATAACAGCTTCAGTTTTACCACAGTACATAAAAAGCACATACTGCTGAATGGCTCACTACAATACTGAAACAGTAGTGTCAGAGTGTTTGGTGAAAGTGTAAGGATACAGACTGGGGAAATAAAGGTATAAATGACCAGTTTGCAACCACATAGAAGACTGCAAGCATAGTCTATAGGGGTTTAAAGCAGTCCATGGCCTAAGGCCTACTTTGCTTGGGTACTGACTGGATGATTACAGTTCTGCAAGGAGAGTGCCTGACTGAATTTAAAAGAGCTTCATTTTTAGCACAGTGCATAGATAAGGACATTCTGCTGAATGACTCACTCCAATATTAAAACAACAGTAACAGAGTGTTTGAAGGAACTGTAGAGGATACAGACTGGGCAAAGAATTAAAAAAATGTATAAGTGAATCTATAAGTGCTACACTTTTATTACAGTGAATGTTTTACTACATAGTACTCAAACCATTATTATTATATAATAATACATTTATTCTTCTAACATCTCATAATTTAACAGAGCTTCTAAAATAATTTCATCAGGTATTTCATTGATATCAATTTCCTGGTTATCAATTTCGGAATTTATATGATCAAACTCGATATCATCTAATGCTTCCACAAAATCAGCATCCAAGCTTTCGTCTAGGAAATCACAGCTGATATCTGCAGCACTAATTTCTTCTTCTTCCTTCTCGCTGCCTGTGAAATGTACGTTTAGCTCTTCTATGAGACTGTTACTAATTTCCAAACTGTCTTCCATATTGTTCTGTTGTTTTTCCATAATCAATATCTTATGTTTTAGGTCCTTGTACAAAAACATAAACACTTCATTTTATCAGTTTTCCTAATACATAGCACAAAATTAGCTTTATCAACTATTTTGCCCTTAAAAAAAATTATTATACAAATACCATTGTCTACTACTTTATAAGATTATGTCAATATAATTATTTATATGAATGTTCTGTTTTTAAATTTTCTTACATTTTCAAACCAGTCACTCCTTATCACTATAGGAAAAAACTCAGGCTGTTATAATAAAATGCAGCACTAAAAAAAGTACAATATGTCTGTTCACCTTACCTGTTCCAAACTAGTAGATGTGATGTAGTAAAATACAAATAATACTGGTGCACTCAGTCACCGTTCCCTTTAAGCCGCACGCATGCGCACCTCTCGTGACGTAAGCACGCACTGACGGCAATGGAGCGCGCACTGGTCCAGTCGTCACGCGAGAGATTCGCGCCGCTGCGTTAAAAAGCGAGCGGCGCGAAAACCAGGCACTTTCCATGTGCGTGTGCGGGAGGAAGAGTCATGGCGGAGTGCTGGTCCGAGTGCAGGTAAGGCTGGGGGCTGGGGGTTGGGGGCTAGCGGCTATGGCTATGGGCAGAGCGCGAGGCAGATTTCGAGGCAGATTGCGGGCTTTTGATTAAGTATTGAGGTTAATCAGAGCCCCTTCATGGGCTGTGATTAACATCAATACTTAAACAAAAGCCCGCAATCTCCCCCGCAACGCGCATTATGAACGAATCTATGACAAAATATCGACGACAAAAATATCTACCTACCAAAATATCGCAACAAAAATATCGAGGGCAATAATATCGAGATCCTATCTCTAACAAGGTAAGTACAAAAATATCGAAAAAAATATATTGATGTCAAAAATATCGTTCTTTAGAAAATATTGTTTTATTTTAATAAAAAAACAATGTAATATTAACAAAATAATACTTATAAATGTAATAAACATAGTTAAAAATATATTATAATATTTAAAATTAATAAATAATGTAATAAAAACTAATAATAATAAAGATATAATACATAGTATATACTTCATTAATAATAACTCTAAAATTATTTTAATAACTTATAAATAAATGAAAATATAATAAATTACAAATAAATGTATATACATACAAAAATAATATAAATAACAATTAATAACAATGTAAAACTAATCAAATAAATTAAATACATTTTGGATAGCGTACGGGTAAAAATTACTATTCCCACTCCAAAGAGTGCAACAGTAGGGAAAGTGTTCGATAGCGTAGGGGTAACAATTACTATTCCCACTCCTGAAAGTGTAACAGTAGGGAAAGTGTTGGATAGCGTAGGGGTAACAATTACTATTCCCACTCCATAGAGTGCAACAGTAGGGAAAGTGTTGGATAGCGTAGGGGTAAAAATTACTATTCCCACTCCAGAGAGTGCAACAGTAGGGAAAGTGTTGGATAGCGTAGGGGTAAAAATTACTATTCCAACTCCATAGAGTGCAACAGTAGAGAAAGTGTTGGATAGCGTAGGGGTAAAAATTACTATTCCCACTCCAGAGAGTGCAACAGTAGGGAAAGTGTAGGATAGCGTAGGGGTAAAAATTACTATTCCCACTCCAGAGAGTGCAACAGTAGGGAAAGTGTTGGATAGCGTAGGGGTAACAATTACTATTCCGACTCCAGAGAGTGCAACAGTAGGGAAAGTGTTGGATAGCGTAGGGGTAACAATTACTATTCCAACTCCAGAGAGTGCAACAATAGGGAAAGTGTTGGATAGCATAGGGGTAACAATTACTATTCCAACTCCAGAGAGTGCAACAGTAGGGAAAGTGTTGGATAGCGTAGGGGTAAAAATTACTATTCCCACTCCAGAGAGTGCAACAGTAGGGAAAGTGTTGGATAGCGTAGGGGTAAAAATTACTATTCCCACTCCAGAGAGTGCAACAGTAGGGAAAGTGTTGGATAGCGTAGGGGTAAAAATTACTATTCCAACTCCATAGAGTGCAACAGTAGAGAAAGTGTTGGATAGCGTAGGGGTAAAAATTACTATTCCCACTCCAGAGAGTGCAACAGTAGGGAAAGTGTAGGATAGCGTAGGGGTAAAAATTACTATTCCCACTCCAGAGAGTGCAACAGTAGGGAAAGTGTTGGATAGCGTAGGGGTAACAATTACTATTCCAACTCCAGAGAGTGCAACAGTAGGGAAAGTGTTGGATAGCGTAGGGGTAACAATTACTATTCCAACTCCAGAGAGTGCAACAATAGGGAAAGTGTTGGATAGCATAGGGGTAACAATTACTATTCCAACTCCAGAGAGTGCAACAGTAGGGAAAGTGTTGGATAGCGTAGGGGTAAAAATTACTATTCCCACTCCAGAGAGTGCAACAGTAGGGAAAGTGTTGGATAGCTTAGGGGTAAAAATTACTATTCCCACTCCAGAGAGTGCATCAGTAGGGAAAGTGTTGGATAGCGTAGGGGTAAAAATTACTATTCCCACTCCGGAGAGTGCAACAGTAGGGAAAGTGTTGGATAGCGTAGGGGTAACAATTACTATTCCAACTCCAGAGAGTGCAACAGTAGGGAAAGTGTTGGATAGCGTAGGGGTAAAAATAACAAACCTATAAATAAATGTATTTTTTTTAAATAATAAAAATATTAACTATTAAATAAATATAAACCATTTACAAATACCAATACATAACTATTAAAAACATGATCAGCAAAATATTTTTAACCAAACAAATTAACAAAAAATACCATATAATATTAATTAATTACCAATTAATAATTAATTAACAATTATATAATTAACAAAACAATTAATTAAATACCATTATTACTTAATTACATTTAAATTACTTCCCACCCTATTCCCCAATAAACCCACAACCCGCTACAGAACATAATTATCAATTATTCAATTAATTTAAATTAATTACCAATTAATTACAAATATTTATCAATCAATTAAATTTAATTTATAATTTTTACTAATTAATAATCAATTTAACATAATTAAATTACTTCCCTACCTAATCCCCTATAAATCCACAACCAGCTACAAAACATATTTATCAATTAATCAATTAATAAAAATTAATTACCAATTAATTAAAAATTATTACCAATTAATTAAAATTTATTGATAATTCCTACTAATTAATAATTAATTTAACATAATTAAACTACTTCCCACCCTATTCCCCTATGAACCCACAACCCGCTACAGAACATATTTATCAATTAATCAATTAATTAAAATTAATTACCAATAAATTAAAATGAATTACCAATTAATTTAAATTAATTTATAATTCCTACTAATTAATAATTAATTTAACATAATGAAATTACTTCCCACCCTATTCTCCTATAAACCCACAACCCGCTAGAGTACTAAAATACAAAATTTAATTAAATTACATAAAAATAAATTAAAAACATAATAAATACATAATAATATACACAAAAATAATTTAAAAATCGATATTAGTAACATCGAAATTATTAACATCGATATTACTGACATCGATATTTCAAACTTCGATATTACTAATATCGATATTAAATCTATCGATATTACTTACCTTCTATATTATGTCCCTTCGATATTTAAACTTCGATATAATTGTATATCGATATTTAAATATCGATATTTTGTCTGCATACCATTATGAACAATAGAGTAGCGCCAGTTTAAAAACACAGCGTGTTACACGCTGTGTTTTTAAACTGGCGCTACTCCAGTTTAAATTGTGCATAGATTGTAATTATGAAAAGGAGCACACAAAAGCTATCTGCACCTAATTGTTCATTACTCGTCAACCTTTAATGAGGGAGAAAGTTGGTTCATTTCCTGTTGACTAACAGCAAACTCCAAAAAATCCATCTAAATATGTTGACATATCTTAACCACCAAAATTGTAATCATCTCAGTCAATGTTATTCGTAAAAGACATTAACAGATATCTAAATGATTGGTATATGCTTGTTCCCATCACTGTCAAAAAGAATGCATCCTTCAATTGAAAGAAATGTACTTTGAGTCAATATGTAGGAACCATATAACACAAAAAAAGATACCATATTTGTGCATCAGCCAACCAGTTATAAGGTGTACCTTTGGTACATCTGTCTCTTCAATATTATCTACTTGCTCATGCTCAGATTTGCCATTTCTCACTGTGGACGTCATCATTTTGCAACTTGTTCCTAGTTTCCTTTCCTGCCTCTTTGATGCTGGCATGAATGGAATTCAGTTTTACAGCTTGTAATTTTCATGCTTTCCAAACTTTCCCAAACATGACAAATATCCTCATTTTGCAAAGATAAAATTGGGCTTAGACCCTGTGCTATATCGGTGCTACAATCAAGGCAACCTAAGGGATGGTACTGATATCGGGAGGTAAAACACAGAAAGTTCTAGGCATCAAGAGTGCCAAGGCCTGGCTTTCAGCATGCTGTGTAAGGCTATTCACCCAGGATTAGTAGCTTTCTAGGACCCGATCCTGAAAGGATGTCCTAAACTTAATTTCTCGTAGAAGCTGTTCATGAACGCCCAGCCAGCACTGTCAAATGTTTTTTCAGCATCGTATGAGGGCACCGGGATGTTCTGTGCTTCCTATAGGCATTCTCTAGAATATGTGGTACCTTATTGGTATTGCTGCTTCCATCGCATCCTGGTATGAACCCAGATACATTAGTATCATCTGCCTTCAGAGTTTCTAATTGAGATGTATGTAAAAGGATATTGATGGTAGCACGGTCGTTTATTGAACACCACCACCATTTTCACTGAGTATCATGTGTGATGAATGAATGCATTGCACATTTCCAAGGATTGCACAAGTCAACTTAATGCGTATGCTTTTAATGATGAATTACTTGTGAAATGTGTGCTTTCATTGGTGCTAGCTTCACCAAAGTGCCAGTTTCATCAACATTGTACAAGGTTTTGAGTTTACTGCAGAACCATGTATAACAAACTGAGACAAATGTTCAAGACCACTCAGCCTTCCCACCAGTACTTCCTCCTGTAGTGTGGAACAAATTGCGTGAGACACAACAAAGGCAGGCCCCCACCTCTTCTTCCACCTCACCACCAACTAATCTACTTTAAGTTGGCTGTGTTTCTATAACGCTGGAGAAAAATAGCTTTACACTGATGAGTCCACCAAGGTTATACTCTGCCATTTGCCCATACATTTCCACTTGTTTTATCCTTCCCATCCCTTCTCCCAAAACGTCCTCTTGATGGAGGAAGTATTCTTTATTACAAAAGAAGCTATCCAAGATATCTCCTTGAAAGATGTATGGGGGTGTTATTGCAGATTTGTCTTTGACCCAAAAAAATTAAAGAATAGCAATTATTGGTTACACCACTAGAGGTTTTGCAGGCTCTGAAAAAGTTGAACTAACTGTAAACTTAGTACTTGCATATATCACCATGTCACTGTTGCACTGCAGAAACCGATGCTTACTCCTCTTGATATGGGATCTATTGCAGTCTTTCTCCAAGAGTTACTAAATGTAAAGGTAATGATGGTAGCTGAGTTACAGAGATGGAATACAGGTTTCACCCTACTTTGAAGCCTGGTAAACCATTGTCTTCCATGAACGTGCAGACTCCTCTTAGATCTAGGATTATCTTTGAATCTCCACAAGTCAAAGTCAGAGTTCAGGATAGGATACTGGTGTTTTATTATTTTTTTATTTTATTTTGATCATAATACAAAACAGAAAGCGAAGCATGAATATACCGTACATTACAAATTTTCATCCACAGTGGCATAGTAAAGTATTTATTGGAACATAAACTTGTCAGCTGTTGGACCCGTGGCATAGTTCGAGCCCTTTGGCTGTAATTGGAACCTTCAGTGATCTCTATGGTGCATTCAGGCACCCACAGTGGGATAAACAATACAGTTTTCAACATGTCTACTCTGGCCTGCCCCGTTATGAGTCTCCACTTTCCTCGTCCACTCCCACTTCCAGATTGTAATACTTGGATGCTGGTGCTTTTGGGTGTCAGAGATTCTTCAGTTCTTCAGATTGTGCAGTTGCTGGAGCTCAAGGCAGTGTGAATTTTTCACGTTCTTTAAGCAAGGCTAAGAATGGGGAGGGCACACTGATTTTTCTGGAGCAAGTGGAAGCAGTAGAATGGACGTTTATTTGACAAGTCTGATGCTGCCAAAATCCCTGAATGTTAAAATTATGTGGTGGACTGACACAATCAAACTGATGATTGGCCAACCATTTTTCAGGATGATGGCAGTTTCAACCTCAAGCTTGAGCTGTCCTGTGCAACCTAGACACTCTTGTGCAACCTAGACACTCACTCAGTCTAAAATGCCACTGGGGCTGTTCTCTGTTGGATGGGGCAGAGCCTGCAACATAAGTCAGGAACGGAATTACGGGCTGCAAGATGCACAGCAGTAGACTTGCACAAATTTGTTGACTGCAGGAGACCCCATGTCCCACTCGAAATTTGTTTCTGCCACAACTACTGTCATCCCAGGAGTGCTCCTGAGGGAGGCAGACTATAAATACGCAACTCTTCTGAGGCTGATTGCACCTCAGCAGTGTTCAGTTAGGAAAAACATCAGAGAAGCTTTAGAAGACAAATCTGAGAAGCTTTGTGTCACCAAGTTCCTCAGATACCCACCCTCAGACACCCTATATCCACGTCTGGCTCTTAAATCAAGCATTCAGATATTTGGTTCCCACAACAGTTTTCCTTGTGCAGGTACCAGCATCCATATCCCACACACACTCCTAGGAACTATGCATACAGTGACATGAAAGTGAAGTGAATTTAACAGGGGACAATTTCAAAATGTTTGGTCTATACATTTGTTATGCTTTAGCAAACAAAAATTCCTGAATTGATCAGAACACATCCCACAGTGGTACTAGAGCATTTTCTACCTTTTTTCAATAGACTATTTTATTGACTTTTCTTAATAAAATATAACATAATAAACCATAGAGCATTATTTACTTTACTTTGGCAACACCTCAGGGGATGAGTCTGCATGATCAGTCATGATAATCTGTTTATCTGCACCGTATGCAATCATAATATGCGCTTCAGCATACTCACAACTCATACACCTGTTTGCTTTTAAATCCGTCAAATCCAGCTTTCAGAAAAGGCTGAGGCCACTGGGTCGACGGATTTGCTCCGGTTGACACAAAGTCTGGAGAAATCCCCATTGCTCATTAAGTAAGTGCAGCACGCAGGGCCTCGACCGTTCAAGTTGTTTTAAGAATATGAGAAAATAATTGCACAAAGAAGAATTTGGCAGTAAGGTCTGTGTACCAGTCAAAGCCCTCTAGAACCGAGTTGGATATAAGCGGTGCTGCAGGTGGATTACTTGCAGTAGCGAACAATAGAGGCGTCCAGGGACAGCCCTATGCGATTACAAGCATTTGCAATGCAATCGGTGTTGCTTTTGGGAACTTATATGTATTTAGCTATGCAGCACATTAGCCTGGGTGCTGAAACATCTACTGTTCTTTACCATGGAGGAAAAGTGAGCACCAGACTGTGTGAGACGCTAGGTATGGGAACACATGGAGAGAAATATTGCCTTTCAGCGGGAAATGATATAGTCCAAAGCAGGGCCTCTGGTGGTCATATCACTGAAAATACAAGATTTGAACAAAATATTGTCTACGGGTGCTCGTGAAAGATAATTTCAATGGACTGTCTTCCAGAGAATGCTAAAGTGATTCTAGTATTTTACTAACCACTGCTGGTCATTTTCTTTCAAGAAAGTTAAATAGAGGCAGTTGGCAGAATTTTTTTTTAACAAGAAAGTCCCTCAGCAGAAAGCAATTCTGGTATTGTGACTTTGCTGGGCCACTACTGCATGAACAACCGCTGCATCATTTACAATGTTTGTAAATAATGCATCTGTTTTTGATGTAGTAGACCAGCAAGGGGAGCTAATGGTGTTTCATCATCAGGATGGGGGTGATATGATCATATTTCTTCATCCCCTGAACGAACAGTGCATTGTAGGGTGCGCTATGCCTTTTACTGTTTTTATGTTTATTCCTTGCTGTCTCATTGTGTCCAGTCCCACAAATCACAATAATTGCTATTTCCTCAGATTTCGTTTGCAAAGGCATATCAATAAATAATAATCTGTGAGGTACTCAGCATTGTTATCTCAAAGTCTGTTATGACGTTCTGTGGTTATATTGAATAAGCAGCTACGCACGTCATTATCATATGCAATTTCTTTATTGATGTCATAACTACACTTTCATAATTGCTCTATTTACATTCTTGCTTTCTCAAATATGGTTGGAAATGTACCATGTGTACTTTTACACACTGTGTTTTTAAACTGGCTCTACTCTTTTTGTTAGTAATGCGCGTTGCGGGTAGGACCGTGTTTGAATGTCCAGAAGCTCATGAAACTTTTTTCCGGTCCTTCAACCATGGCAGGGCTTGTGAAAACCCCGCTAATTGTCCCTTTGGTCAAGAAGGGTAGCCAAGGCAACCCTGTCATTTACTATCAAAAGAGTAGAGCAAGATTCAAAACACCGCGTGTACTTTCTGAAAGCACAAGTGCCGCTTTATGCTTGCTGTACTCTTTTCTCAGTAAAGTGAGCATAGCTGCCAAGGTTTCATAGTTTGTAATTCTTTCAGCATTTGCTGATGATCTTGTCTTCAATTGCAGGTTTCCAGTCTGTAAGGTATTTGGATTTGAGTGGTCAGGTGCGAGTACCCACAAAGACAAGGTCATTCTGTTTACGTTCCTCGTTGGGTTGGGGGTTGCTGTGTAAATAGATTCACAATCTGCACCTCTTTTCTTTTGCAGGTTTGTGAGACCGGACTACGAATACAATTGTACAGGCAGACGTGAGTACAGGCAGAACAAACAGGTAATTGTTTGGTAGAGTCAAACTGTGATGCATCTAGTACATTGAAGTATAATATACTTACCCATGTTTTATTCTGTTGCAGGTTTCACAGCCAGAATCCCACAAATGTAAACAGGCGTACGTGAGTACAAGCAGAACAGGTACTTGTTTGGTAGAGTCAAACTGTGATGCATCAAGTAGATTGTAGTATAAAATACTTACCCATGTTTTTTTCTGTTTCAGGTTTCACAGCCAAAACCCCACACATTTAAACGGACGTGCGTGACTACAAGCAGAACAGGTAATTGATTGGCAGAGGCCAAATGTGATGCATCTAGTACATTGTAGTATAATATAGTTGCCCATGTTTTATTCTGTTTCAGGTTTCACAGCCAGAACCTCACACATTTAAACAGGTGTACTTGAGTACAAGCAGAACAGGCAATTGATTGGCAGAGGCCAACTGTGATGCATCTAGTACATTGTAGAATAAAATACTTACCCATGTTTTTTTCTGTTGCAGGTTTCACAGCCAGAACCCCACACATTTAAACAGGCGTACGTGAGTACAAGCAGAACTGGTAATTGATTGGCAGAGGCCAACTGTGATGCATCTAGTACATTGTAGTATAAAATACTTACCCATGTTTTTTTTCTGTTGCAGGTTTCACAGCCAGAACCCCACACATTTAAACAGACGTGCGTGACTACAAGCAGAACAGGTAATTGATTGGCAGAGGTCAAGTGTGATGCATCTAGTACATTGTAGTATAATATACTTACCCATGTTTTATTCTGTTGCAGGTTTCAAAGCCAGAACCTCACACATTTAAACAGGCGTACGTGACTACAATCAGAACAGGTAATTGATTGGCAGAGGCCAACTGTGATGCATCTAGTACATTGGAGTATAATATACTTACCCATGTTTTATTGTGTTGCAGGTTTCGCAGCCAGAACCCCATACATTTAAACGGGTGTACGTGCGTTCAAGCAGAAGAGGTAATTGTTTGGTAGAGTTAAACTGTGGTGCATTTAGTACATTGTAGTATAACAGATTGCATTCATGAGCTAGGCGTCAACGTAAGCCATGTTCCCTTATTTTGCAGGCTTTGTGGCACAGCAGGTTCAAACCGGCGGGTACGGAAATGTTCAAGCGCAAAGCTGTAACTTCGGGAGAGTGCAGTGCTTCACCACAAAGGAAGAAATGTTGCCTTGTATTCAAGGAAGAGTGGATGAAGGAAATTGTGGAGGCTGAGACACAGAAGTCACGAAGCAAGGTTCGCATGCAACTCGGGGAACTATTTCAATACAGTACAGACGTGGGCTTGATTTGCAGAGCATGTGCTGAAGCCAAGATTGTTGGGGACTTTTCCACAGGGAAGAAATGGAGTGATGGCTGGAAACTGGACTACATGAAACACCATCTACTTAGCAAAGTACATGAGTCTGCCATGGTGATATTGAGAAACTGAAGTGCTGCTGGCAGGTTTGGTTTTGGAGTGCGGGCAATGCTGACAGAAACTGCCACTGACAAAGCAAATAGAATGGAAGTAGTTGAACGCCAAAGATCTATGCCTGAGCAGATAAAGATTCTCATCAACAACATGTTGCTGGCAGTCAAGATAAATACTGCAATGTTTTCTGTACAAGACATCCATGACCACCTAGCTTTGTATGTGAAGATACCAGACAGCTGGAGGAGCAAGAACTATGCCTTTGAGTTCCTTGAGGCCATCAATAGCGTGATACACTGTGAAGCTATGACAGAACTTCGGCAAGCTTTGTATCACACCTTGATAATTGATGAGAGCACAGATATTACTGTTACAAAAATGCTCATCCTGTACTTCAAGTTCTGACCTGTAACATCAACAGAGCACAAAACGCAGTTTGGGAGCATAGTGAAGCTGACTAGTTGTAATGCTGAGGCTATCACTACTGCCGTGAAATAATTCTACACTGCCAATGAACTGGACCTCATGAAATTGGTCATGTTCACATCCAATGGTGCGTCTGTGATGCTGGGTAAGAATAATGGTGTTGCTACTCGCCTTAAACAATGCATTCCTCATCTAGTTGAGCAGCATTGTGTCGCCCATCGAGAAGATTTGGGAGTTGATGATGCCTGGAAGAGGGTTCCAATGATTAAAGAGATGGAGACATTAGTGGGGACTGTCTACACTGTGTTCTCCAGATCTCCTGCAAGGTAGTCCAAGCTGGATGAAATTGCATCAGTCACTGAATGTGAAGTTGGCTCTTTTCGACCACTGAATGAAGTCCGATGGCTTTCAAGGCATTTTGCTGTTGGTGCACTAATTCGCAATTTCGAGACTGTTCTTAAGTACTTTGAGCATGAGAAAGTTGAGGAGAATGATCCAATTGCTAAATATTTTTATAAAAAGCTATCGGACTCCAACTACCATATTTCCCTTGCAGTACTTTTTTTTTAAATTCTTTATTCGTGATTGTAAATACGAATCATAGCATTTATGGAACATCTCATACATTCAACAATCACGGCTTTCCTTTTTCACCCCAACAATTGACAGTGACAATGTCTTTGCTAGTATCGTTGCATCAGGTGCCTTTCTCAATACATATGCAGTCTGTACACCCTGATGTACTAAGTGTCGTATCCCCACATGGGGAGTTTGCATTGATCATCCACTGTCTCCGTAACTAACTGAGAAAAGCAGTTCAACCCCCCACCACCACCCCAACGTTCCCCACCCTACACCCGCCCCGCTCCTGGTCGCTGTGGTCATTCATCAATGCATTTCTCCTGGTCCTCACTACAGACTACCGTACTACAGGTTTGGGGGTAATTCGGATACCAAATCTTATCCTACTACCATCTACTCGAGTTCTATACTCGGTGTGTTCCCTGCGGTCTATCGTCCTGGGATGGCAACAGATCTAGCCCGTCCAATTCCAACAACAGAACCTCCCAATCCATTGCTATTGGATGTTTCCATTGTCCCTTTTCTTCCTCTCGTCTAAGGGCGACTCCCTCCGCCCTGCCCCATTTCACTACATCTCTCTGCCACACCTCCGTACTAGGGGTCCTGGGGGATTTCCATCTCATTGTCAACACCCTGACTGCCAGGTGGAGAGCCAGGTCTATGAACCTCAGTTTAGCCTTCATTGTTTTAGATCGTTTGCGGACTCCCACTAAACAATATAGGGCTTCTTCCTGTATCTGCATGTGTGTAATCTTATGTAGTGTCCTGCATATCTCTGCCCAATATCCCCGTAGCTGTGGGCAAGACCACAGCATGTGGAGGAAGCCCGCCTCGTCTTCCTTACAACGCGGGCACCTTTGGGGGGAATTTGGGAACATTCGGTGGATTTTCTCTTGAGTCAAATATGCCCTATGGAGCACCATGGCCTGAATAAATTTTAATTTTACGTTACGTGAAACCCGTTTGGGATGTTCCAGCATCATCTGCCAGGCTTTATCAGTCAGCTCTGTCTCTGCGTCCTGTGCCCAAGTGTCCCTGAGTGTGGTAAGTGGAATCGCTGCGTGTTCCCGAATCCCTATGTATAGACAACGCACTAACCGCTATATGTATCAACAAACCATTTTGCATTTCCTAAATAGCGAATTTTAAGGAATCGCTATTTAGGAAATGCAAAATGGTATGTATGTACAAAATCGCTTTCCTATAGCGATTCCTTAGCATTCCTTAATTTGAGATTAGCAAATTGTCAATCGCAAATTACCCCTTCATTTCCATGGGCCAGGAGGCCCATAGGAATGAAAGTGCAATTTGCAATTAGCAATTTGCTGATCGCAAATTAGGGATGTTTCCAAGGGTGCAGGGGTGTCTCAAGAACACCCTGCTGCACCCCTGAAAAAGACATTTGGGGGCATATGGCGCACATACATGCCCTAAGGGCATGTATGGGCGTCATATGGCACCTTTGGTTTTTATCAAAAAAGATTTTTGATAAGAATTCGCAAATTACCACCAACTAGAAGTTGGTGGTAATTTGCTAATCCTTAATGGCATTTTTTGCATTTTATTTGTTTGATACATTGCATTTAAGGAATCGCAACATTTGCAATTCCTTAAGTGCAATCGCAAAATAAGGATTAGCAAATTTTGCTATTCCTTATTTTGCATCAAACTAGTTTGATACATTCCATTTGTCTAATTAGCATTCGCAAAGGCCGAAATTCGCAGAATTTCGGCCTTTGCGAATGCTAAATAGCTTGATACATATAGCGGTAAGTGGCTTCCCGTCCCCATGAGATACATCAGATGTACTAATTCGTGTTGTATAGGTGTGAGTCGTAGTGGCGCCCAGGTAGTCCGAATATAATGGGTCACTGTGGCGTGTAATAAATACAGTCTGGGAGGGGCCCCCGTGGTCTGTACAAAGGCATCGTGATCTAGTAGGACTTCATCCCCAAAGAACGCCCCTATCTCCTCTACCCCCGTCTCCGCCCAGTGGTGCAGTGTGAGTCGTGTGAGCCTACCCTGCGGCGTCGGGATACCCAATAGGGGAATATTCCCTGCATATGGTGTCACTGATGCGGTATATGACAGGGCCTTTCTTCAGCAGATCAAGGCCGTGCGCAGGAGTGGGTGGCAGTTCCGAAGAAGCTGACTTCTTGGCAGCAGCAGATTATGTAGGTCCATCCGGTCCAACCGTTCTGTTGTGAGACCGATCTCGTGCAAATTTCTGCCTGCGACCCAGTAGGACAGCCACTGAAGCTGGCTGGCGTAATAGTATCCGCGAAAGTCCGGGACTCCCAGGCCTCCGGCTCTGGTTCCCAGCTGGAGTTTACAGAGACTAATGCGTCTCCGACCGGTCCCCCATATTAGGCTGATGAACATGGTGTTTAGTGTGTTAAAAATGTGTTGAGGGAGAAGCACAGGTAAGTTTACAAAATAATACAATAGGCGAGGGAGCATGACCATCTTGGAGATCGCTATATGCCCCATGACAGACAGAGGTAATGAGGTCCAAAATCCAATACTACTGCGGAGACCGGCAAAAGCTCTTTTTATATTACCATCTATTTGGTCCTCCGGCGTCCTATACACCTGGATCCCTAGATTTTTAAAGGTGGTCTGCGCTACCGGGATCCGGTGTGTTCCAAAACGTATTGAAGGGGGGGAAGTGCTTCCCAAAAATTAAAGCCAATCGATTTATCAGGGTTTATGGCTAGACGTGAAACTACCTCGAACCGGCAAAAAATGTCATAAAGCATTGTGTGATCCGCTTTCAGGTCATGGAGATACAACAGAATATCATCCGCATAGACGGATATCAGGTGGTGTGTCTCCTTTATTGGGATGCCCACCCTATCCTTGTGGGTACGGAGGGCAATAGCCAGGGGTTCCAGTGCCAGAACAAATAAGAGCGGGGACAGGGGGCAGCCTTGTCGGGTACCCCTATGCACTGGGTAACATGCCGAGACGTATCGTCCCGTACGTGCTCGAGCTGTGGGGTCAGTATATCGTAAACGGATCCACCTCAGCAAAGGTTCCGGGAATCCAAAGCGCTTCAGGGCTTCGAACATGAAGGTCCACGACAGGGAATCGAATGCCTGCTTCAAGTCCAGCGTAATGCACCCCACTCAAGTCAGTTCTTGCGGTGAGGCCGACATCAGCACGTGTAGTCGTCTCGTGTTCAGAGATGTACTACGCCCCGGGAGGAATCCGCATTGGTCCTGATGTATAAGGGCGGGGAGATGGGGTTGAATGCGCAGGGCTATGGCCTTGCTCAGGATCTTATATTCTGTGGAGAGCATAGACAGGGGTCTATAGTTTGCCAACTCCAGTGTGTCTCTGCCTGGTTTAGGTATTGACGTTACTAGGGCCTCCATAGTCGACACGGGTAAGTGCCCTTCTTCAAACGCCGTCCTATAGACTTTTTCCAGGACAGGCACTAGGGTCTCCGCATAGGTCGAATAAAACTGTATGGGGAGCCCGTCCATACCCGGCGTCTTATTACTGTTGAGCTGTTTAATGGCAGCACGTATGTCATGCTGTGTAATGGGGCCCTAAATCGCCTTTTGTGTGTCGGCTGTCAGGGTCGGGAAAGGAAGGTCGCGTAAGAACTCAAGCACTTGTATCGGGTCTTCCAGGCCGGTAGGAGCATATAATGCCCCCAGATGGTCGTGGAACGCCAGATTAATCTCGGATTGCGTGTGCACGGGGACGCCTGACGTGTTGCGTATTTGAGTGATAGTCGATGGGTCCAGTCGGTCCCGCACTAAACGGGCCAACAGGGTGCCGGATCGGTCCGCCTCAGCGTGCTGCCGCCGTAAGTATGTGATATAGTCTATAGTTCGTAGTGTCTCTAATAACTTCGCATGAACAATGTATCCTTCCTGTAGTTCTCCCTTTTTCTCGTGGTCTACGCTCGCTTCCTGTTCGAGCACCTTCAAGCGGTCTTCCACCTCACAGAGTTTTTTGTGTGTCTCCTGTCTAGCTCCTACCAGCTGACCTATCGCCGTTCCCCGTACCACCACATTCATGGCATCCCACACCACCAAATTGGAGGAAGCGGAATCCCAATTTTCTTCAAAATAATTTGTTAGAGTGTCTGACAGAGATGTCCTAAAAGGACCATCCTCCAGGAGGAGTGGGTTGAGCCTCCAGGTAGGCACCGGAGTCGGCACCCTGCCCTAGAGAATGGTAATCGTCAGGGGTCGATGATCGGAGAAAGTTTTTGCTAAATACTCCGAAACCCCAATCTTCATGACCAAAGTGCGGGAGCACATGAATCGATCTATCCGGGTGTGTAGGGTATGTACCGGGGAGTAAAAGGAGTATTCTTTAAATGCAGGGTGTAGCACTCGGCAGGCATCTGTCAACCCCCAACCGTCCACCCATGCCGTAAATAAATCAGTCAATTTTGCTGCTCCTGTCGCCTGAAGGGGGGGTGTGATCTATCTAGGCCCAGGTCTAGCACAGCATTCCAGTCTCCCCCGAGCACCCAGGGAATTCCGACCCAATCCGAGAGTGCCAACCCCCACTGCGTGCAGAAACCTATCCTGATCAAAGTTCGGGGCATATATACTGCCCAGGACTATCAGTGTACCATCTAGGGTGCCCTTTACAAAGACATATCTGCCCTGGTTGTCCACCCTCTTCTCTAGTTCCACAAATGGTGTTCCATGACGAACCCAAATAGTCGCCCCCCTAGAAAAAGCTGTGTACGTGGTAGTGTAAATCGTGCCCCTCCATTTATTTCTCAATTTCTGTGCTTCTGATGCCGTGAGGTGTGATTCCTGCATGAATGCGACCTGCACCTGGTGTCTGAGGAGGAAGGAGTGGATTCGGTGCCGTTTCTGAATTGCCCCTAGACCATGCACGCTCCAGGTAATGAACTTATATGTCCCTATAGTCTCAGCCATGATCGTACTCATTCAAGTCTAGTGATATCAGTAATCGTATCCAGGAGTCCCATAAAGCTAGCGACCAGGAGAGCATATACTCCGAAACCCCTTGTGGAAACATAACAAACACGGCACAGCAACGCAATAATGCTGAGCCCGACATAAGAACAATCAACAAATAGGTCCAAAGTCTGGTACATACGCCATTGGGGGGGTGGCCAAGCACTCGTGCGGTCATTTTGTCAATCTTGTCGGGTGCCGCCGGCTTAACGGCGGTCCAGCCCAGGGGTACTACTCAAGTATACATTCGTCGATACTAATTAAAGATGTCGCTGCGGGAGGGGCGGGCAGTCTCCCCCCGCCAGGGTTCATCCGAGGGGTCTCCTACAATAGCTTGACCCTGTGAATAGGAAGGGTCTCTAGGAGATCTAAAGGAGCATGCAGTAATGAGGAACAATCCCCAAACCCCGCATACATACACAAGCATAGCAGTGTGGTAGGAACCACCAATATTCAGTACATTATAAAGGATACGGTGAGGGACATCAGCATAAGTCCATTCCGACATGAACCGCCGGCCAGGTCAATTATCCATCAGCTCATCCGCAGCCCGGGGGGTGACCGTAGGAAACAGGATCACACTGTGCTCCGAGTCCGAGTGCAGTGTACTGTCATCAGAGTCTGTTGCAATTTTCCTGGTGTCCTCTTGAAAAGTGCCAATCATAGCCAGTGCCCCGAGTTGGTCCCTCTTCTGCTGTTCCAACGATGGGCCATGCCGGTTCGACGCTGTCCCTGTCTCTGGTGATCTTCTGTCATCTCGGTCCGATCCTCCTCTCGGGCCACTAGCAGTTGTATCTTGGGTGGCATCTTGGCTTCCATCTATCCCGTTACCTCCAACCACTCCTCAACGTCTGCGGGGCTTTCAAAAAAGTGGGTTTTCCTTCCGTGGATGACCTTTAGGCGAGCAGGGAAGAGGAGTGCGTATTTCAACTTAGCCTTCTGAAGTTTTTTCTTCACCTCCAGATATGACGCTTGCTGTTTTTGCACTATGTTCGTATAGTCCGGGTACAGGGACACTCGTTGGTTCTCGTATTGGATGAGGGACTTCTCCTGGGCCCACTGCAAGAGTACATCCCTGTCCTGATAGTTTAGGAATTGAACTATCAAAGGGAGGGGCGGGCGGCCCGGCCTGGGCTGACCAGTCAGAATCCGGTGCGCACGTTCTACGCAGAAGTGTGGTGACAGACCCTCCGTCGTGACCTGGTCACGGATCCATTGTTCCATAAAGTCTGCAGCCCGTGTCCCCTCACATCTTTCTGGCAGACCTATGACTCATATGTTATTGCGGCGGTTACGCCCTTCCGCATCCTCCACAGGATCCATTAGAGAGGTGACCTGCTGCTGCAATTCTTGAATGGAGGTGGAGTGTTCTGTTACCGTCGGTGTATGGTCAGCAATGGTGATTCCCTGGTCTTTAACCTTGTCTGCCAGCTTGGTCTTATCGGCCTTTAGGAGAGAAAGGTTTGTGGTGAGGGCCCCCAATTGCTGCTCCATCGCTGATCTGGATTCTCTGATCTCTTGCAGAATAAGGTCTAGTTTGTCCACTGGTGGTGCTCCTATCAGGGTAGTCTCTGCGGTTTCCGACCGGACTCCACCATCTCCAGCCCCCACCGCATGACGGGACCCATCTTGCTCTCCCGGTCCCTCTGTGACTTTTATACCTTTTGTTTCATTTCATTTCAAAATCTTTATTTCGATTTGGTAATCATAAAAGATATACAGATAAAATTTAGATGAACAGTAAATATATCCAGGCCCCATTTCTCGAATATTTATACCTTTCTGCACCATGTTGCCCTCTGTGCGGTTCTGCCTGCTCCTCAATACGCGGCGGTGCCCCCACTGGTACAGGGGGCGCTCCCTCGTGTATTAGTTTTTGAGGCGGTCAGCACTCCAGGGCGTTCCCAGTCTCGCCGTCCGGGGTGGAACGATCGTTGTTTTGCCTGGCGGGCAAGGCGGGGGGCAATATGCCTGCTCTGTAGATGTCACTGAGTCCGGGGCTCCTCCGGCCGCTATGCCAGGCCGTCGTCCTAGTAAGTAGAAATGACCACCAACTAGCCTGCTCCTTTGGAGGCCTCCGCGTCGGAAGTACTGACACCTGGCTCGTTCTGACAGCGTCCTCCTGCTAGGCCGCCAGTGCACTTCCCGCGGCTGGAGGGGGGTTTGATTTTTTGTTGTTCCCTACCAGTTCAGCTGTACTGGCTGTCCGCCCGGTGCAGGCAGTTCCCATCACCTCTCAGCCTGTCCTGACTCCATCTCCGCCACTGCCCCCTGCACGGAGCAGCCAGCCGCGTACCTCCGCAAAGGCCGATACTGCCACAAATGCAGTTCCGGCCAAAGAGGGGTTTGTCCCCTGAGCCCCAGTGCTCCCCCCCGGGGGGGCACCCGTCTCACCACCTCCGATGACAGGGTCGCGGCCCACGGCCACCTCAGGGGAATCGAAGCGGCGCAGGCCAGGCTCCGCAGTCTTGGGGCTGGGTAGCGCCGAGCGGTTCACCGCATCCCTCCGGACCTCCGTTACTCGTGCTCCTCACCTTGGGCCAGTTCTCATAAGAGGAATGAGCCGCCTCAGGGATTCCTCGGTCAGGGAGGGCGCCGTCAGTCGCACCCACAGGAGCCGTCACCGACCCCTTCCGGCGAATCACGCTCCTGCAGTCACGGGCGCCGCCCCTACTCCAGCTCCCGGCGTTACAGGCCCTACAGCCCAGCAGGCCCAGTCTCCACCGGACGGTAATTCCGGCCCCCGAGCCACTCAAGCCAGACTCCGGAGCGCTGCAGTGTGTCCCCCTCGTGTCCGGACCTCTTTACACCGGGTAAGGCTCCCGCAGCTCCGTCCAGACAGGATCTTTCCCCCAGGTGGATCCGGAGCTCTAACAACAGCCGACCGCCATCGTGGCGGGTTAGCCACACCCCCCTTCCCTTGCAGTACTTAATGACATTCTGGGTGAATTTGCATCTTTGTGCAAACTATTCCAAAAAAAAGTTCTATGACTACTCTTGAAGCTGTACAGTATGCAAGAGCAAAGATTGGGCAAATTAAGCAACAGTATATAGGGGACACTTTTTTTTTGGAGCAGCAATGTAAGAGATCTGATGGTGTTGTACAAGGAAAGGCAAGAGTTTGGCAGTGGGCCTATTTTGTCTTTTGTTTCCCTTCTTTGTGAGCACATGCAACAAAGGGTTCCTGAAGATGAGCTAAAAGAATGGGCAAGTTTTGAGATCCCGGCAATAGCAACACAATCACATTTTGATTTTGGGACTGAGAATATTCTCTTGTTGAAAAGTATAAAAATGTCTTGGCCCTGGGTGATTGTGAAACACCAGAAGATGTTGTTCGACAGTACAGAGACTATAAATATGTGGTGGCAGAACATGTAAAGGGTGGGTTATTTACCACCTTTCAAGACATGGTGAATTTCACTGTACGTAATGCTGCTCAGTATAGTGTGGTGTCTCAGCTTGTTGATGTCTGCGCAACATTTCAAGCATCTAGTGCAGACTGTGAACGAGGATTCAGCCTCATGAATATTATCAAGAGTAAATTGAGGAATAGACTAGAGCAGAAACATTTGGATATCCTGATGAAGACAAAGGTCTACCTCCTGAATGGGAAAGTTGACCTAGACCGAGTTTATCAGCACTGGAAAAATGGCAAGGATCGCCGTGAGAAGCAACCCTGTCACCCATCTAGTGACGCCACTTGACGTGTCTGAACAGCCCTCTCCCTTCTTGTGTATATGTGATATTGTATAGGCTCGCAACATTTCCCCACCCAATGAACTGTGCTCCAGTTAAGAATATTTATAAAAATCTTATGATGGTACCACCATTGAAGTCTTGTGCTTTTCTAAACTTGAAGTGTACTTGCCAGTGTAACCAATCCATGTCTTGGTGGGCTTATCCAATTTGCAAACTGCCCTTAAAACCCTTATTGTGGCGCTGTATGTGTGAAAATACGCCTTCTTTTCACTTTAGTAAACGTTTTGAGTGCCATTTGGCGTCGCAGACACGCGCGGTTTGGTTCCTGGTGCACATAGCCATGGTTGCAGCGCACAGAGACCCTCCACTGCCGCATACAGAGGGAAAAAATTAGAGGGAACATTGCACTCCGTATATAGATTAAGTTTTTCAAATGTCTTTAAAAGATACAAACCATCTTTGCACACTTTTGTCTGATAATCTTTTGAATCTTAGAGGACAGAGTACAGAAGGTGGTCACACACGCTAGTCTATTCAAAGGAGGTTTTTCAATCGGAGGTGCAAGGAGTGCCTCCCTATGGTTGTTAAATGCCCTTTTGCACGAATCCTTGATCAGCGTGCTGGGATACAAGCGTTGCTTGAGTTTAGTGGATAGGTCTCGTGATTGACTTTGAAAATCTGATTTTTCTGAACAATTCTTGCGAACCCTGAGAAATTGTCCGAACGGGAGGATCTCTCGCAAGGATCGAGGATGATGGCTATCAAACCTCAGTAGAGAATTGCGTGACATTGGCTTGCGATATAAACTGCTTGACAGAAATTCTTCTCTAGGAACGATCAATAGGTCCAAAAAGGGGAGCTCCGTTTTACTGTACTCCACAGTGAATCTTAGAAAAGGATTCTGATCAAACTTGGCTGAATGATCCTTACTCTGTCCTCTAAGATTCAAAAGATTATCAGACAAAAGTGGCGCATTTTGAACAGTGCAGGGGACAACATCCCTTTGCCTCTGTTCTCTTTCAAGAGGAGTACCAATCTAAAGGATGAACTAGTTCACACTAGACCATCCCATACAAGCCAAGACACAACACCGAGACTATGGAACCTTCCTCCCGTACAGGGCCACCATCCCTGTGGGAATTGTTCGGTGTGTCCTCAGACGCAGAAAACATTATCTGTTGATATAGGGACAGCACGCCCTTGGCAGTTGAAACACCATACAAACTGCAATAGTGAAAGGGTCATCTACCAAATTACATGCCCCTGTGCCCTTCGCTATATAGGGATGACGACCAGAAAAATAAAGTTGAGGATACAGGAACACAAAAGCACCATCAGATGCAACAGACAGGCAACCCGGCTGACTGCCCATTTCCTAACCATGAAACACTCTGCAGATGAGTTGAAGTGGGTAATATTGGAGCAGCCCTATATACCACCACATGTGAGCGATATCTCTCAATTCCTGCTCAGAAAAGAGCAGAAATGGGTCTTCTAACTTAAGTGTGACACAGAGGGGCTAAATGATGCTATACCATGGTTACAGCTTTAACAGACCTCTCATAACCTATACCACCAGCTATCTGCTGAGAAGAAACAGCAGACTGCCATAGTGTGACCATTGAGGTGACAAACCTCTTTCACCTTTAAAAAGTTAACATGGTTATAAAATGGTTCATCTTCAGACATTGGTGTCACATTTTTTCGACCAGAGCTATGTATTTGTCATGACACACTGGATCTATTTACTTTTTGCTGGGTATCGATCCACAAACAACGATCGAATTACCACCTTCATAAAACTCATAACCATTCTGATTACAATCATTCTAGCAGAATAGTGGCATAACATGATTAATTCCTCTGTCAGTTTTGAGTACATACCAAACTTACAGCTGGTCTGAATTACTACATGCTATCAGCGAGTTATGTTTATTTTATTCTATATGTTGGCTGTGACAGATTGGGCCGAGGTCCGGACGTCTATTTCCGGTTCCGTGTGTATCCCCCAATCAGAGAAGTCCACACATCACGGAATAGCGGCACATGGTCTAACACGATGGTGCCGGTATGAGCACCAAGTAGCCAATGAATATATAGTTGTCCTGAGTTTTCCTATCAGGTCCGCTACTTATATTCTTTAATGAAATCACCATAATAACTACATACTGACGCGCTAACAGCAAGCCTTGTTTACGTGGTACGTCGGCGGTAACATTGGGTCAAGGTGCGGACGTTTATTTTCGGTTCCGTTTTGTATCCCCAATCAGAGGAGCCCACACATCACGGAACAGCGGCACATAGTCTATTATGACGGCGCCGATACGAGCAACTATTAACCAATAAGCACATAGGTGTCCTGAGTTCCCTATCAAGTCCGCTACTAACATTTTTAAACGAAAGCGACGCGCAGTCCCAACACCTCCCCCTCGGCTCAGCTGATAGACCGAGGCAACGACGGAGAGGTGAGTGGGAGCTGCGTGCCGTTACCCTTTAAGTCTACACGCCTATCCTTGCGCTACAAGCGATTTCTATTTTGACAGGAATCAGGTCACTTGCAACTGAAGGCACTGTTCAAACGAAGGTGTTCTTGAACACTCTTCTGTATGTAATATTCTTTTTTAAATAATTCCCTTCAACAATGCCCTCAGATAGACCTTTGAGACTGCAATTTATAACAGGTCCCTAATCTATTCTTGGGATTTATGTGTTTTTACTGGAATTCATGTGAATCAACATACGAATATTGGAGAGTCTTAGTTCATGTGCTGCTATAGACCTGGGTCTCTGTTTACCTGTTTGCATTTTGCTATATAGAGGTACATTTTTCCATGTTACAAACTGATGTAGACATGTCTATATACTTTTGTCTACTCAGTGCGTGGCCTCCTTTTTCCCGAGCGAGCGCCAGGTGAGGTGAGGCCTGTCCTCCCTACAATGTTGGGTGAGTGAAAAACTTTTTCCAAGCGGAATTGATTGTATGTAAACACTTCAAGAACAACACATCTAATGAAATTGTCAAAAAAAATTTGATAACTGTCTTGCCTTGTGTATATTCTTTCTTTTTGTGTTCTGTTACATAGGAGAGGCTTTGGAACAGTAGACCACACTACTGGTAGGTCTCCACATTGTACTTTTATCACAAGCAGTGGTAAGTGTTGCAGTAGTGTATACCATAGGTCCTGATGAAAGCCCTGATGGGCTGAAACATGTCGACCAATTAATATCTTTGATGCATAGTAATATTGTCATACTATATCCACTCTGCTTTTAATCATGCCGTCTTGATGGTCGCCTTTAATAAACATTTTCTCTAGACATCAGAACAGGCATTTTTAATTCACAATACATTTTGTTTACACATTTTTGAGCACTGCAACTTACCCTTTTTCAGCCTTTTACAACACTCATTGTCTGGTTGACAACTTTCTTTTTCACAATCCGGTTCTAGTAAACCTCAATAAATACACTGAGGTTGAATCAAGCGGACACTGTGATAAAACCCAGATGATGAAGTTCCGCCAATTGGTGGGCTGATGGGTTTCTTTCTTCCTTTCTGTAGACCACTATCTGCAGACTATTCACTTGTCTCTCCTTTGTCTCTTTTTTCCTGATGACCATTTGGCATCCCAGAGCTTGAGCACCACAATTTGGTACCAAGCCCTAAATACTTAAAAAAGACCCTTGATACCTTTCGTGTGTTTGTATATTGTTTAGTTGGGGGACAAGGTACAAGCAGGTCTAGAAATATTAATTAATTCCCCTAGGACCCTCACTTCCACTTGCAGTTTTCTGTTATGGAGAAGAAGAAATAACTATAGAAGAAGATAGTGACTCTCCATCTGGACAAATTGAAAAAGTGGATGTGTCCAGAACGGAAGAAATCTACGAACATTACAGTGTTCATCCACTTAATTCCAAAGAAGTGATGGGGAATACTATAGAGTTATTCCAAATGAAAGAAGCAAAGGCAAGTGCCATTGGAGTATGGGAAAAAAGCTTGGAAGCTCGTTGTTTCCCTCAATCGTTTCCAACAGGAAAAGGAGGACGATATGATGACCGACCTGTGCAGATTCCTGCATCTGATTACCGGACATCAAGATTGTATGCAGAAAATCCAAGATTTCGACAATGTATTCCGTATTTGTTTCATCTTTTGTTTGAGAGTGATTTGTCTGGACTTTCTTATACAGTGAACCATATATTGAAAACAGGTGTACATCTGCAAAATGTTTCGGCAAAGGAATTGATGGATAAAGTACAGCAGAAAGATAATGTTTTGCAATCTCAGCTAATTAATTTCATGGCATGTCAGCGTGGTACTAATGAGTACTGGTACCGTCGTCATGGAGAACTTAAATGTATGCTAAGGAACTTAGGAACTCCTACATGGTTCCTTACTCTAAGCTGTGCTGAATATGCTTGGGATGATTTACTTCAATTTCTTTGAGAGGCCAATCCAAATATACTAAATATTGAATTCAAGACATATTGGATCCAGTTAATGTATGCAGGTATTTCAATCATAGATTTGCAGCTATGATGCCTTTTATCACCAATAAAAAAAAATCCTCCTCTTGGAGAGGTTCTGGATTTCTTTTGGAGAAAGGAGTATCAAGCGAGAGGTGCTCCTCACATACATATACTAATATGGACCAAAGATGCTCCCAAATTTAGAACAGACTCAGATGATACTGTGTTGTCTTTTATTGAAGAAGATGCTACATATGATATACCCAAAAGTACAGAAGATAAGGACTTAAGACAACAAGTCTTAAGATTCCAAAGCCATCGTTGTGGGATACTGTTGTCGAAAGTATAAATCTAAGGACAAATTCTACACCAAATGTCGTTTTGGATTTCCACGTCCTGTGATATTGAAAGGAAGATTGAACAGTTTTATGTCATCTTTGCCGGTATGAGCACCAAGTGCGGACGTTTATTTCCGGTTCCGTTTTGTATCCCCAATCAGAGGAGCCCACACATCACGGAACAGCGGCACATAGTCTATTATGACGGCGCCGATACGAGCAACTATTAACCAATGAGCACATAGGTGTCCTGAGTTTCCTATCAAGTCCGCTACTAACATTTTTAAATGAAAGCGACCCGCAGGCCCAACACCTCCCCCTCGGCTCAGCTGATAGACCGAGGCAACGACGGAGAGGTGAGTGGGAGCTGCGTGCCGTTACCCTTTAAGTCTACACGCCTATCCTTGCGCTACAAGCGATTTCTATTTTGACAGGAATCAGGTCACTTGCAACTGAAGGCACTGTTCAAACGAAGGTGTTCTTGAACACTCTTCTGTATGTAATATTCTTTTTTAAATAATTCCCTTCAACAATGCCCTCAGATAGACCTTTGAGACTGCAATTTATAACAGGTCCCTAATCTATTCTTGGGATTTATGTGTTTTTACTGGAATTCATGTGAATCAACATACGAATATTGGAGAGTCTTAGTTCATGTGCTGCTATAGACTTGGGTCTCTGTTTACCTGTTTGCATTTTGCTATATAGAGGTACATTTTTCCATGTTATAAACTGATGTAGACATGTCTATATACTTTTGTCTATTCAGTGCGTGGCCTCCTTTTTCCCGAGCGAGCGCCAGGTGAGGTGAGGCCTGTCCTCCCTACAATGTTGGGTGAGTGAAAAACTTTTTCCAAGCGGAATTGATTGTATGTAAACACTTCAAGAACAACACATCTAATGAAATTGTCAAAAAAAAATTGATAACTGTCTTGCCTTGTGTATATTCTTTCTTTTTGTGTTTCTGTTACATAGGAGAGGCTTTGGAACAATAGACCACACTACTGGTAGGTCTCCACATTGTACTTTTATCACAAGCAGTGGTAAGTGTTGCAGTAGTGTATACCATAGGTCCTGATGAAAGCCCTGATGGGCTGAAACATGTCGACCAATTAATATCTTTGATGCATAGTAATATTGTCATACTATATCCACTCTGCTTTTAATCATGCCGTCTTGATGGTCGCCTTTAATAAAACATTTCTCTAGACATCAGAACAGGCATTTTTAATTCACAATACATTTTGTTTACACATTTTTGAGCACTGCAACTTACCCTTTTTCAGCCTTTTACAACACTCATTGTCTGGTTGACAACTTTCTTTTTCACAATCCGGTTCTAGTAAACCTCAATAAATACACTGAGGTTGAATCAAGCGGACACTGTGATAAAACCCAGATGATGAAGTTCCGCCAATTGGTGGGCTGATGGGTTTCTTTCTTCCTTTCTGTAGACCACTATCTGCAGACTATTCACTTGTCTCTCCTTTGTCTCTTTTTTCCTGATGACCATTTGGCATCCCAGAGCTTGAGCACCACAATTTGGTACCAAGCCCTAAATACTTAAAAAAGATCCTTGATACCTTTCGTGTGTTTGTATATTTCTTCTTCTCCCACATACACATTTTTATAGCATTGATTATTTTTTACCAGATACAACGTTGCCTTTTTCACTTTCCTAACATCCACTAATTCTTGCCAGATTATCCTACTCTTAGTAGGAACGCCATTAACAAGAATAACTAAAGGTTCATCTTCTACATTTTCTACACCAATTGTTTCAATATTTTTCTTTAAATATAGAGGCAAATATACAACTCTTCCCTTTAATCCTCTCTGTAAATCTGTAGGAGGCAATTTCACTGTCTTAGGCTCCATACGAACAATAGCCTGAAATGGATGCACACATTGAATAAGAATAGACACATAGGTATTTAAATCCATCAGTTCAGAAGGAATATTTACCAAGTCAAGATTATTATGCACAGCTGTAGCAGGCATTTTGTTCTCATCTAATTTGTTATAACAATATTTACAAGTACGCTGATCAGAACTCAAATCAAAACAATTCTCTACCAACAAATAAGTTGCAAATTCCTTCCACTCATTATTATTTTCCTTTTCACTTTTTAAATACAGATCAAGAGTCCTGGTCTGATTTTTATAATGAGTTTGTCGACAACAAATACAAGAATAATTTGGCCTTTAACCTTAAATCACCTTAAACTTCGTAATTTCTTGCTCAAAGTTTTCTGTACTACAATGTTGTACATTCTCTTCCACATTTCCTTCTATTAATGTATCAATTTCTGCACTGTCTTCCTCAGGACCAAAGTAACTAACCTGATTTTCATCACAAACGTTCATTACATCTGATACAGACCCACGCAAAAGAGCACTGTTTAACTTTTTTCATTAGTGCTGGACTTTTTGCATTATGCAATCTTCTGACTAATTTCCTCATTTGAGTATGATGTACTGCTAACATCCTGAAATGGTGAAAAACACTTTGACATACTTTTCTAGAAAGATAAGCCAGAGAATGACCTTGCAAACCAGTATTTTCTCTCACTCTGCAAGGGTCTAGTCCTTGCAACATCTTAATCTTTTGTTTAACACTTTTCTTAGTATAGTTACGTAAGAAATTGCGTGAAAAATCAATAGATTCCTGCCGTAAACTACAAATACTACTGCAATTCCAAGTGTACACTGGAGCTTTAGGATGTCTTCCTAAAACTTCATCAGCTAACACCTCTTCTGCATTTCTAGGAATTTTTTTCTCTTTCTCAATAGGACAACCATTTCTAACCTCATAAGCACGACCACTAGTGTCAACTGCATGCAACAAATCATTACTCTGAAAATAACTCTCTTCGTTATAAAAAGGCTCAGAACTTGGACTATGTTTCCATTCACCCAAAAAACCCTCCGAAAAATTACTTCTGTTAATTACTCTTCTCCACTTACTTTTGGCCTTCATTAAATGGATTGGCTTATCTAGTGATCGAATTCTATTGATTACTAAAATAAACAACTTTTTTTCAATTCGAAAGCTTTCTCAACTATATTTTCTATACCTTTCTTCTTCTGATAAAATGCTGTTTTTTTTTTACATTTCTTCACTTCCTTGATCAAATTCGACACAACTCTATTATAAAACATTATTTTTCTAATTTCCTGAAATTGATTCTTCCTCCTTCTACTATACACTGTTTTTTACAAGATGATTTCCCGTGGTTGTTCTCTTTTCTCTTGTTTTTCTTTTTTAGTTGCAGATACACTATTTGTATTTTTGACATTGTGCACAATACTCATAGTGTTTGATAAGTTCTTCAAAAAAATCTTCGTTCTCTTACCAGGACTTTTTTTCTTTTTGTTCACACATTGTTGTTCAGGTAAAATTTGTGGATGACTTCTCTTTAAATAATAAGCTTTATTATGTTGTTTCCTCTTTTCACTTTTTGAAGGCATGATACATTTCTTTCAGTGTTGATAAATAGAATCTGTTATAAAAAATATATATAACATTATAAAAATAAATATATGAAATATACTATTTGATCACTAAATAAATACAAAGTAAACTCACTAATTATAAAAAACAACTGTGTAACTGATAACAGAAATGCATATAAACTGAATAAATCTTTTAAGAACTACATCTCAAAGAAGAATACCTTAATGAATTTATCAGAAGTTCAACTTTTCAGCAGTGAATGGATTAGTATATGCTACTAAATGCATCACTAGAACAGTACAAGGGGAAACACATGCTATAACAGCGGAACTGAAGGTATAAAAGACAAGTTTACAGGTGCAAAAAAGACTGCATGCAAAGTGTATAGAGGTTTGAAGCAGTCCATGGCCTAAGGCCTACTTCAATGCAATGGGCACTGAATACATAATTAGAGTTCTGTAAGGAGATTCCCTGACTGAATGTATAAGTGCTTCAGTGTTAGTACAGTGAATGGATTACCACAGACTACTAAATTGGTCACTACTGTACTACAAAAACAGTCACAAAGTGTTTGGGGGAAGTATAAGCAAACAGAGTGGAGAATTGAAGATATAAAGCACAAGTGTACAGGTTAATAGAAGAATACATATACACTGCATAGAGGTTTGAAACAGTCCATGGCCTAAGGCCTACATCAGTACTTGAGTACTGACTAAATTATTACTGTTGTGTAAGGAGAGTACCTGACTAAATTCATAAGTGCTTGAGTTCTAGTGCACTAAAAAAATTTACCACAGACTGCTAAATGGTTCACTATAATAGTGCAAGAACAGTCACAGGGTGTTTGATGGAAGTATAAGGATACGGAATGGAGAATTGAAGATGTGAAACAGAAGAGTGCACATGGATACAAAAATGCATATATACTGGATAAGGAATTTAAGCAGTTCATCTGCTAAGGCCTACTTCACTGCATCAATACTTGAGTACTGACTAAAAGATTACACTTTTGTAAGGAGAGTGCCTGACTGAATTTATAAGTGCTTCAGTGTATGAGGACAGATGAGCAGTATGAGGAAACAGGGAAGAATATGAAGGAGAGAGGAGTGAGAATGAAGAAAAAGAGAGGAGTATAAGAACAAACGGTGTGTATAAGGAGACAGGGAAGCATATGAAGGAGAGAGGAGTGAGAATGAAGAAAGAGAGAGGAGTATAAGAACACACAGGTGTGTATAAGGAGACAGGGATGTGTATGAGGAAAGAGGGAGGAGTATCAGAAAATAGGGGGGAGTATGATGAGAGGACGGAGTATGAGGAAGGGGGACAAATGAGGAGAGAGGGTAGAGTAAAGAGGGGGAAATATGAGGACAGGAGTGAGTATGAGGAGAAAGAGAGGAGAATAAAGAGACAGGGGGAATATCAGGACAGATGGGGAGTATAAGGAGAGAGTAGCAGAGTGTGAGGAGAGACAGAAGAGTATTTGGAAAGAGGAGCGAGTATGAGGACAAAGGGGAAGTAGAAGCAAAGAGGAGTGTGTATGAGGAGAAAGCAACCAGTATGAGTAGAGAGGGAGGAGAATGAGGAGAAAAGAGAAATATAAGGAAAGAGGGGGTGTATGAGGAGAGAGAGGTATATGAGGAGAAGGGGGAGTATGAGGAGAGAGGGAAGAGTAAGATGATAGAGCGGGAAGGATGAAAAGAGCCGGGAGTATGATTTGAGATGAGGGAGTATCAGTAGAGAGGAAGGAGTATAAGGACAGAAAGGGGAAGTGTGAGAAGAGTGAGGGTAGTATGAGGAGAGAGAGAAGGAGTATGAAGACAGAGGGGGTACTATGTGTAAAGAGAAACAAGTATGAGGAGAAAAGAGGAGTATAAGGAGATAGGTGTCTGTATAAGCAGAGAGGGGGGGGAGTATGAGAAGAGAGGGGGAGAATGTGGAAAAAGGACTATAACAAGAGAGGGGGTGTATGAGGACAGAGGGACTACTATGTGAAGAGTGGGAGGATTATGTGAAGAGTGGGAGGATGAGGAGTGAAGGGGGTATGAAGAGAGAGGAAGGAATATGACTAGAGGGAGAAATATGAGGAAGGGGAGAGTATGAGGAAATGGGGAGTATAAGGGGAGAGGGTGAGTATAAGGAGAGGGGAGAGTATAAGAAGAGAGGGGGGATTATGAGGAGAAAGGTGGGAGTATGAGGAGAGAAGGGGGTATAAGGAGAGAGGGGGAAGTATGAGACAAAGGAAAATATGAAGAGAGGGGGGAGTATAAGGAGACACTGCAGTATGAGGGGAGAAGGGGAGTATGAAGTGAGTAGAGAGTATGAAGAGAGAAGGGGGAATATGACGAGAGAGGTGGGAGTATGAGGAGAGAAGGGATAGTATAAGAATACAGAGAGAGAGTGTGAAGAGAGAGGGGGCAGTATGACAAGAGAGAGAAGGAGTATGAAGAGAGAAGGAGGAATATGTGAAAAGAGGCGCAAGTATGAGGACAAAAAAGGAGCATAAGGAAAGAGGGGTGTGTATAAGGAGAAAGAGGAGAGTATCAGAAGAGAGGAGGGAGAATGTGGGGAAAAGGGGAGCATAAGGAGAAAAGGGGCCTATAAGGACAGAGGGTACAGTATGAGGACAAAGGGAGGAGTATAAACAGATGGGGGTTATGAAGAGTGAAAGTGGTATGAGGACAGAGAGGGGGATTATGACGAGAGGAGGAAATATAAGGAGAGGGGGGAGTATGAAGAGGCGGGAGTATGAGGAGAGTGGTGCAGAGTGTATGCAAGGAGAGAGGGAGGAGTAAGAGGAGAGAGCAGGGAGTATGAAGGGAAAGGGGAAGTATGAAGAGAGACGTGGGAAAATGAGGAGAGAGGAGGAATATGAGAAGACACAGGGAATATGAAAACAAAGAAGGAGTATGAGGACAGAGGAGAATATAAGAAAAAGGGGGTAGTATGAGGAGAGAGGGAGGACTAAGAGGAGAGAGGGGGAATATGAAGACAGGGGGGAGTATAAGGACAAGGGAGAGTATGAGAAGAGAGAGGTGAGAATGAGGAAAGAGGGGGAATATCAGGAGAGAGTGGGGAGTATAAGGAAAGAGAGGGGGGTGTAAGGAGAGAGGGGGAGTATAAGAAGAGAGAGAGGAGTATGAGAAGACAAGAGGGAGTATGTGCAAAGAGGTGCACGCATAAGAAGAAAGGGAGTATAAGGAGAGAGGAGTATGTATGAGGAGAGAGGAGGGAATATGAAGGAGAGAGAGAAGAATGTAGAGAAAAGAAGAATATAAGAGGAGAGTGAGTGTATAAGGAGAGAAGGGGTAGTATGAGGAAACAGTAAGAAGTATGAGGAGCGGGGTGAATATGAAGACAGGGGGGAATATGAAGAGTAGAGGGAATATGGAAAAAGAGGGGCAAATATGACGAGAAAAGAGGAGTATAAGGAGAGAGTAGTGTGTATGAGGAGAGAAGGGAGAGTATGAGAACAGAGGAGGGAGAATGTGGAGAAAGGGGGAGTATAAGAAAAGAGGGGGTGTATTAGAAGACAAAGGTACTATGAGGAGACAGGAAGAAGTTTGAGGAGATGAAGGAGTATGAAGAGTGAAGGAGGTATGAGGAGAGAGGTGGAAGTATGAGGAGACAAGAAAGAGTATGAGGAGAGAGAGAGGTAGTGTGAAGAGAGAGGGGAACTATAATGAGAAAGGGGTGTGATGAGGAGATAGGGGAGAGTATGACAAGAGAGGGGGGAGAATATGGAAAAAGGGGTGAATATAATTCCTTAATGTTCACAGACACACAGTGTGATATTAGACAAAACAATATGAGACCTGCATGTTACCAAAACACATTTACTACTGTAAAACGGTTAAGTGACTACACACATTCCATGTTTATAACTACTACATTTCAGTGAACAACCCTGACTCATTTTGCAAATACATATGCAATTTACTACATTATTTTTGCCAACATTACATCAAAAAAGTGACATAATAGAACAACAAAGACGCTAAAGGGGCTTGTAAATCTGCCCAAGAGTGTATGAAGGGAGAGAGGGAGGAGTAAGATGAGAGAGCAGGGAGTATGAACAGAAAGAGGAAATATGAAGAGACAAGGGGGAAATGAGGAGAGAGGAGGAATATGAGGAGAGATAGGGGAATATGAGAAGAGAAGATGGATGTGCAAAGAGGGGTGAGTATAAGAAGAAAGGGGGAGTATAAGAAGAGATCAGTATGTATCAGGAGAGAGGAGGGAATATCAAGAGAGAGAGAGAAGAATGTGGATAAAAGAGGAATACAAGGGGAGAGTGAATGTATAAGGAGAGAGGGGGTAGTATGAGGAGACAGTAAGAAGTATGAGGAGGGGGTGAATATGAAGACAGGGGGGAATATGAAGAGTAGAGGGAGTATGGAAAAAGAGGGGCAAGTATGAGGAGAAAAGAGGAGTATAACAAGAGAGGAGTGTGTATGAGAAGAGAAGGGAAAGTAGGAGAACAGAGGAGGGAGAATGTGGAGAAAGGGGGAGTATAAGAAAAGAGGGGGTGTATTAGGAGACAAAGGGTACTATGAGGAGACAGGAAGAAGTATAAAGAGATAAAGGAGTATGAAGAGTGAAGGAGGTATGAAGAGAGAGGTGGAAGTATGAGGAGAGAAGAAAGAGTATGAGGAGAGAGAGAGGGAGTGTGAATACAGAGGGGAACTATAATGAGAAAGGGGTGTGTATGAGGAGAGAGAGGGGAGTATGAGGAGAGAGGGGGAGAATATGGAAAAAGGGGTGAATATAAATCCTTAATGTACACAGACGCACAGTGTGATTCTTCACAAAAAAATATGAGGCCAAGCATTTTACCAAAACACATTTACTACTGTAAAACGGTTAAGGGACTGCACACATTCCATGTTTATAACTACTACATTTCAGTGAACAACCCTGACTCATTTTGCAAATACATATGCAATTTACTACATTATTTTTGCTAACATTACATAAAAAAAAGTGACACAATAGAACAACAAAGACGTGCAAGAGGCTTGTAAATCTTCCCCAGAGTGTATGAAGGGAGAGAGGGAGGAGTAAGAGGAGAGAGCAGGGAGTATGAACACAAAGAGGAAGTATGAAGAGAGAGGGGGAAAATGAGGAGAGAGGAGGAATATGAGGAGACACAGGGAAATATGAACACAAAGAAGGGGAGTATGAGGACAGAGGAGAATATAAGAAACAGGGGGTAGTATGAGGAGAGAGGGAAGAGTAAGAGGAAAGAGGGGGAGTATGACAGGAGAGGGTGGAGAATATGGAAAAAGGGGCAAATATAATTCCTTAATGTACACAGACGCACAGTGTGATATTAGACAAAAAAATATGAGACCAAGCATTTTACTAAAACACATTTACTACTCTAAAACGGTTAAGCGACTGCACACATTCCATGTACATACCTACTACATTTCAGTGGACAATACTGACTAATTTTGCAAATACATATGCAATTTACTGAATTATTTTTGCCAACATTACATCAAAAAAGTTACACAATACAACAACAAAAAGGCACAAGTGGCTTGTAAATCTGCACAAACGTGTATGCAGCAGTGTATGTATACTGACTGGAAAATGGTAGATTTAGAACACAAACCTAATTCTAAACAAGCAACACTATTAACTACACTACAACTGAAGAAGTGACTGCACACATTCTACATTTTTCGGTACTGCACTTTATTGCACAAAGGTGACTCATTAAACACATTAACTTACCAAATGATTTTATCACATATTTATTCTCAAATTCTCTTTGTTCTCTGAAGGCAGAGAGGCCTCTGCCTAGTCCAAACCAGTTCTGGTCAGTCCTGGAGCACTTTGTTGACAAGACTCCTTTCCTTTCACAGTGTAGGCCAGGGACATCAGACACCAGAGGAGGTGGAGCCAGCATTGTGGAGGGAAGGCACAGCCCTATTCAGGTCCCAGGTGCAACTCCTCCCATCTATCTACATGCATTTCTCTCTATTCAGTCTTGTGCTGGCTCACCCTGTCTCCTGGAATCCCCCAGCCCCTGCCACTCAAACTCCAGACAAGGAATACACAACCTTGCAGAGGCAGGCTTGCATAGTTAGGCAAGAAAATACCTACTTTCTAAAAGTGGTACTTTCAAACGCAGAATGTTTACACCAACTTCACTAAAAGATGATTTTTATCATTTTGAGTTCAGGCATAATGTATTCGAATTTCTACCATGTTGCCTGAGTCAGTTAGGATTATAAGATGTAATAATCACACTGCCCATTCTGGCCTATGGGGAACAGATATTCCTTGCAGTAGTGAAAAATTAAAATGGTTGTAATTCACTATTAGGACATGCCACACACACTAGGGCATGCCATACCTTAGCCTTACAATGCACCCTACCCTTGGGCCTACCTTAGGGGTGTCTGATATGAAGAAAAGGGAAGCTTTGGGACTGGCAAGTGGGTGCACTTGCCAAGTCGACATGACAGTCACAGACTGCACAAAGGCTCTGCAATGGCAGGTCTGAGACACACTTTACAAGCTGCTTCTGTGGGTGGCACAAGCAGTGCTGCAAGCCCACCAGCAGCATTTCATGTACAATCCCTGGGCACCCATGGTGCACTGTACTAGGGTTTGACAGGTACATCAAATAACCCAATCATGGAGTCACTAATCAGTACATCAATTTAGCATAGGAAGCACTTGTACTGTGGGACTGAATCGCTGTGGCACAGTGCCCAAAGCATCTAACCAGCAAAACAGATCAAAAAAAGAGGAGGCAATCAGAAAAAAGGGAAGGGAGACTCACCCCAATGATACCAGGTCTAACAGCGTGTCTGAATGATTTGAGTACTCCTAGTAGCTAACAACATGAAAAACACAATTAAAACATAATCACATTTCTAATCACAAGAGTTGCAATTATAGACCTTTGCACCTTCAGGCCACAATACCTGCAGCCATAGATTTAACCCCTAGAGCACGCAAAACTTCCAGCTGTTCCAGGAGAAGTTCCAGCCTTGGGAGTGTTTAGAATTCATGAGGAAATCCTAGGGAAATTAGTCTTTTTAAGTCCCACACATCTTAGGGTGGGAACTCCTCAAGCATTTTTTGAGGGGAGGCTCCCAGCTCCTGCAGGAACCCCTTCTCTTTCTGAGCTTGTTGGTGGTGACCCCCACATCCTGGAACCATCACAAAGGGGAGAAACAGTGCAAAAGTAGACAAACCCCACAGGGCAATATGGGGGGCTCACTCTCAGCTTGAATATCGTATTAGAGGCTTTTCCACTGTGATGGGGAGAGAATCTGCACTCTTCTATGCCATGCGGCTTCACACAGCAGTGTTCCTTTGATTTGAAAGTGCCCAGTCCCACCGGAGCACCCTCATAGTCCTCATAGTCCTAAATATTGGGGGCAAATGTGGAATCCCACCCCTCACTGTCCCACTGTCTACCATGCGGCCCACACCTCTGAGTACGGGTGCAGAGCTGACAGCTTACTTTTCCCTCTCTCTGTACTCCTGCGGGCAGGGTGCAATCTTTAGTGGTGGCTTCCCTGGCATTGGAAAGTAGCAACAATTCTAACTTTATCCCTGGTACAAGAGCACCCCTCAAATAACACGCAAGGTTAGCCATGGAAGTATTACACCATGAAGAGTTATCTCCCTCCAAACAAAGGAGTATTCCAAAAGAAGTTCCATAGTTGTGCAGACTAGCAAAATTCTCTTTGTGTTTGTGCATGCACCTATACGGAAAGGAAAGAAACCATGGAGCATATTTATATAGCTTTCACACAGTGCAGTGAAGTGCAATGAGCCACCTTGCTGACCTGCGTAAAAGGGATAGGGCAAGAATGTGCTGTATTTAATACAATGAAATGTATCCCTTTTCTTTGCTTGCACTGACACCATTTTGGCTACTTAGCACCAATGCAGGCACCCTTGCACCTTGGTTGGAAGCAGGATTGCTTTTTATGCAGAAAGGAGTCAAATACTGCACAAAACAATCCCCTGAGGTATTTTCCTTTTTCTATCTGTGTTGAAAATGCAGCACACATAGAAAGAGGAAGTAAGAAGGAGAAATACATATATTTCTCCTTGTTACACCTCCTCTAGGGAGGCGTAGCATTTTAATGCATTTGCAGGTTTACCAGAATTGGTAAATCTGGGAATGCTCCAAAGTCCATAGGTGGATGCGTGGTTAACACCCACGCTCCATTCACTGAATACCTCCCTGAGCCACAGTAACACAACGCTGCAATTTGTGCTGTGTTGTGTTACACTAGATTTATCAAGCCATGCAGTGCCACACCAGGTGGGCGCATTGCTAGATAAATCTAACGTAAGTGGGTTTTTTTTCCCGTAACTTTTTATTATAATAAAAGAAACATATAAAAACCAGACATGGCAATACAACAGTAGTACATCAGTCGGGCGAGTGCTCAAGGAGGACGGGAGATACACAGCAGTATGATACAGTAGTTGTTGTACACAGATGAGGGGGCAGGAAGCAGGAAACACAAATCAAGAACAAAATACGCTATATTATACCAAGAATGTTGGGTCAGGGAGACGGGGGGGGACTCGAGATCCCTGTGAGAGGGAACGTACATATATCTCCCCGGTACGAGTTCCATTGATTCCAAATTTTCTCTCTAAACATGCACCAGTCCATGTTCTCTTTCCAGGCCGCCACAGTGGGAGGCCTTTGGGATCCCCAAAGCTGTGCAATGTCTCTCTTAGCAATCATATTACCAAGGGACGTCCATCGTTACTGTGACACATCATGGTCATTTGGCCCCCATACATTCAGCAAACATCGTCGGGCCTCTGGCAACATCACAACACCTGTTACGTCATTCATCACCTCATGTACACAGTTCCAGAAAAGCACCATCACAGGACATTCCCATATTATGTGGAGAAAGGTACCAAGCAGACCACAACCACGCCTACACAAGCCATCCGTCGAATAGCCCATATGGATCAGGCGGGGGCCGGTAACATAAATCCGATGAAGGATTTTGAGCTGGACCAGGCGGAGACGGGCCGGGATTGCGACCTCCCTGGGAGAGGAGACCGCAGATTGCCAGTCCTCGTCGTCTAATTTAATACCATCCGCAGTCCAAGTCGCCCTGAGGCGCTCAAGCAAGCCCGAGCGATCATTGATCATCTTTTTGTAGATCAAAGAAATAGTGCTATCCGGCACATGACCATCTAATATACGATCTTCGAGGGGGGAGGATTCCGGAATGTCCTGCCCACTGGGAAAGCCGATTTCAACGCGTGGCGGACTTGAGCATAGCAGACGAATTCCCTATCACTTAGCTTGTATTCCGCCTGTAGTTCTGTGAAAGTCTTTATCCTGCCTTTAACCCAGAGATCACGCACTTTACTGATGCCAATCATGTCCCATTTCTCGAACCCTTTCGTTCTCCACAGGCAACCCAGTCTCGCAGAGGCGTAGAGCGGAGTCGCGCGGGTCAATCGATCCCTCCAGCCCATGGCCGCGGTCGCACTATGCCACACTCGTACAGCTATCCCCGTGGGGCTCGAAAGCTGCAAGCGAGAGGATCCAGAATAGAGCGCTCTGTTATAGTCACCTCCCGGTAACAGCCATCTATCCATTTCAAACGCTGGATTCAATGCTGGGCCATACATCCCGTGGTTAATTGCAGCAAGCTGGGAAGCCCAATAATACCGCCTGATATCCGGAATTGCTATACCACCGTCATACCAGGGAAGCGTTAACTTTGGGAGAGCGATACGCGAATGCCTCCCCCAATATCAATTGCCTCTGTAAGGATTCTACCTCTCGGAAGTACCTCGACGGAATCACATCAAATGTATTCTGGAGTGCATATAAAAACCTTGGTAAGGACATCATTTTAAAGAGAGCCGCTTACCCTAGTGGAGACAACGGTAATTTACGCCAACTCACTACGTCCGATCGTAAACGTTGAAGCGGGGGAAGTAGATTACGCTCGTAGCGGACCGCAGGGTCCAATGTTATAAAAATACCCAGATATTTAAAACCAGACTGCGACACCTGGATAGGACAGCCACGTGGTAGAAGGGGGATGCCACCAGCAAGCACGTATATATGAGACTTGGTCCAGTTAATAACGGGGCCAGAGTTTTTACGGAACGAGTTAAGCACATCGAACAATACATTTAACGATTTTTGAGGCGACGTGAGGTACAACAAAATATCGTCCGCATACAACGAAATGCGGTCCTCAAAGTTCGGAGTCCAGCGTATACCGCTCATCGAGGGCTCCCATCGTAGCCAGGCAGCAAGAGGTTCCAGAGCGAGGGCAAAGAGAAGCGGAGACATAGGGCAACCTTGCCGCGTGCCTCTCCCAAGAACAAAGGGCTCGGAGACCCGGCCATTTACCACAACCTGTGCCAGTGGTTTCTCATACAGAAGTTTTACCCAACTAATAAATCCAGCGCCAAAACCAAATTTTGCAAGTGCGGCCCGTAGATACGGCCATTCGATTGTATCAAAGGCCATCGTGGCATCCAGGGACACCAAGATGGCCGCTTCACGCAGTGACGCAGCCCTCGCGAGAACACCATGTAAGCGCCGCAAATTCAAGGCTGTGTTACAATTTGGGATGAAGCCCGACTGATCCGGATGGATCAGCTCACTGACCACTTTTATCAGGCGGTTTGCGAGCAGCTTAGCAAGAATTTTGGGTTCAGCATTTAGGAGTGAGATAGGCCTGTAGGATGTAGAGCGGTCCTGTGGCTTCCCCTCCTTATGGATCACCACAATGGTCGCAAGACGCTGATCACGAGAAAGGGAGCCAGTTTCCCGCGCAGCCAAAAACATATCTCGGAGATATGGCGTTAGCGTGTCAGGGCGCAGCTTATACAATTCGATGGGAAGACCATTAGGGCCCAGAGCCTTTCCGGAGCAAAGAGAGCGCACTGCGAGAGCTACCTCATCAATTGAGGGTGCCACATCCAACCAGTCCCTATCGGACTCAGACAAACAAGGCAACGCAATATCCCTCAGCAACAAGTGAGAATCCTCCTCGGGCCTATCAGATACCGGAGAGTAAACTCCTCGGAAATAATCTGCAAAGCATTCAACAATGTCAACCGGGTCAGTCACTCGCACACCATCAGATCTCTCAATCACTGGAATCACACGGCTTGCCCTCTCCCTCCTATCTAGCCAAGCAATCAATTTCCCCGCCTTATCGCCCACATCATACAATCGTCCCTGCTGTTCCCTACTCATCATCTTAGCTGAGTCGGTAATCAAATTCTTATATTCGAGTTGCTTGAGACTGAGGACGTGAAGCGTGTCTCGGGTACCATTCCGCTCCAAGGCACTCTCCAACTCAGTAATTCCAGTCTCAAGACGGACAACTGCCTCATTTCTACTTTTCTTAGGACACCCAATTAACGACAATGCTTGTCCCCGGATGACCGTCTTAAACGCCTCCCACAACGAAACAGGCAAAGACACTGACCCCACATTTTCTGCAAAGTACAAATCCAACGATTTAATCAGTTCAGTACAGGTTTTGGGGTTATGGAGATACCATGGGTTAATCGGGGCCACCCTCCCTTCAGCGCCTATCTTCATATTGATTTGAAACCATAGAGGGGAGTGGTCCGATACACCCCAAGCTGGATGTCTAATCTCCCCAATTGACGAGGACTGGGCCGCCGGTATCAGGATATAATCCAACCTAGAAAGACTACCATGTGCGCCTGAGTGCAAAGTGTATTGCGCCTGGTCTGGATTCATCAACCTCCAACAATCCACGAGCCCCAACGCTTCTATAAAGTTGCCCAACCAAGATTGTGCGCTCAGTTGGTCTCTGGGGGGATAGCGATCCTCCCTCCCGGAGACAACTGAATTAAAGTCACCACCCAGTATCAGGACACCATCTGGGAGACCCAAAACAACTCGACCCAAGTCTGCAAATGTAGTGGTTTGTAAGCCAGGGGGGATGTATACCGATATCAGTGAGACAGTTTTCCCCTCCCACCTGCCTGTGAGTGCAACATATCGCCCCCTAGCGTCCAGAACTATGTTATCGATCACCAGGGGAAGAGAAGACCTGACCAAAATACCCACCCCTCTAGAACTGGAGGTGAACCCAGAATGAGCAGCAAGACGATATCCCCGCCTGTTCAGAGCGTAGCAAGCATTTCCAACCAAATTAGTCTCTTGCAGTAGCACAACATCGGGGGAAAGGCGTCGCAACATCTGCAAGACCACCTCCCGCTTTATCCGGTCTCCCAACCCATTCACATTCCAGCACAATAGTTATAACCCCCTACCCACCATTCAAACCCATGATGGTCTCCCACCTCATAGCAAGCACCACACCAAAGTCCAAAGTCAGAATAGTTTGTTGCCTTGAAGAAAAAAGAAAATGAAACGTTCCCAACATACTTACCCCCCTCCCCCCACTATACCCCAGCACAACTCACCCCACCCTGCACCCCTGCGTAGCCTCAAAAGCCATCTCAACTTGCAGTGTGCCTGTCGCCCTAGCAAAAAACTAATCTACACAAAGAAACCCAGAGGAGGAAAGGGTCTCTCTGTCCCCGCCACCTCCGGGAATGTACTCAAAAGCAGACGATCACAGAAGGTAACAAGCCACAGTTGTCCATTGTGTTCATTGTCTGGGACTCGGGTGCCATTGTCATTCTTGTTCCAATAGTCCCCCTTCAGCACCACCTGTTTGGTCCTCACGATCACGACGGGCAGGCAACGTATCCATCCAGTCACTCACTCCCTCCGGGCGATCAAAGAAGAGTGTCCGATCCTCATACTCCACACGCAGCCGGGCAGGGAACAGCATCGCATACTTCAAGTCCATATCCCTGAGGCGCCTTTTCACCCCCTGAAATCCCATCCTTTGCTCCTGGGCGGACTGGGAAAAATCCAGATAAAAGTTCACTGTGGTGTTTTCGAACTGCGTAGGTCCACTCGACCGCGCAGCCTGCAAAATGGCGTCCCGGTCTCTGAAATTAAAAATTCTGGCGATGATCGACCGCGGGGGGAAACCTGGCTTCGCTTGTCCTCCCGGCACTCTATGTGCGCGCTCCACCGCAAAGAATTTACTCAGTCCCTTGGGGGCGAGGTGATTGAGGATGAGATCCTCGACACGTAGATCGGTGGACAGTGATCCGGAGTTCTCCGGGACCCCAATAATACGCACGTTATTGTGCCGTGCACGGCCCTCAAAATACTCCAGACGACGAGCAAAGAAGTCGTTGGCGGATCTCAAGTTGCGTACCTCCGTTTGCAAGTCAGACATGTCCATCGTGAGGCTGGAGGTCTTCAAATCTAGAGATTTGACCTTCTCATTTGTCTTCGCCAAATCTGTTCTGATAAGATTAACGTCGATGGCCACCGTGTCTAGCTTCAGGGCCAAGGCCTCATATTGCTGGCCAATAGATGTCTTGATGCCAGCAATGGCGCCCATGATGTCTTGTAACGTTACATCCGCCGACACAGTAGGGTCATCAGCCGCCTCCTCCCGGACCTCCGGTATGCCACCGGGGGATCCTTTAGGATGGATGTAACGGGCCATAACATTCGTTTGGGATGCACCTCCTCGGAAGGTGGTCTTGACTTTCCGTTTGTCACCCTCGGGCTTGCCTGTCATGGCGGACTGGGTGCCCCGGAGGGGCGCCCGAGATCTGGTCCAAATGGTTCCTCAAAAGTCACCCACGGGATCAGCAAAGGCAGATAAAAGCCAAAGTAATATCACAGCCAAGCACTCGCCGGCCCCAGGTCCAAGCGATGAGCACTGGAGTCAGCTGTGCCCAGTGTCTGTCTCGGTGAGGAGGAACGCCAGACAGCAGAAACAAAACCGAAAGTGAATTCGGGCCGTGGTCTGGACCCCTTTAGCTGGTGTTGTTGAATTACTGCCCGGGTACAGCCGCGACTCAAGGCCCAGGTAGCTCCATGGGGTAGGCCACAAAAGTGCAGGACGGCGTATCTCAGGAACCCAAAGTCCAAATCGATTCCTGAAAGCAGCTAGTACATCAGCTGGGCTGTGCCCTCAATAACCCATCTTCGGAATCAGGATATTATACAGGATAGATGCGGGAGGCGGCGAGGGTCTCGGGAGCCCTGTGCTCACGCGGCCATCTCGGATGCGCGCGAAGCTCCTCCTTCTCTAACTTAAGAGTTGCTTTGCTCGTGCGCCCTATTGTGTGGCGTAAGGATGACACAACTCTTCAATAAATATGTCCTCAAGCTTCCCGTAAAAAATGTTTACCTGGGGGCAGAGCTAGCTCACAACCAAGATGGCTGCTTGAGCCTGGTGCTCCATTACGTCGTAAAACAATCCTCAAATTATCCTGCAGTATTTACAAGTATCTGCACACCACGCTGTAGGAACAGCCAGCGGAAGGAGAGCGGGAGCAACGGAGCCGTTTGGGTCTGAAATCCGATGAGCACAGCTGAACACACTGCGTGTAGTAGTGGAGCGGCTCGCAGGCCGCTAATCCCCGGACTAGAGTGCCGCCAGGAGCGGGTCTGCATCGCCTGACGTGCGGCTGCCAGCCGAAACTCGTAATGTGCGCTATGGGAGGTCTCGGTGCAGAGAGACACTGTGCGGTAAGAAGTAGACTCACGTCTTACTGCGTAGTGCGAGTACGGCGGCCACGTGAGTTGGAAACTTGGAGACCAGGCTGCCAGACCTATATGAAAGGTCAGTGCTGAGGACACAGCAGTGGAGGTGATTTGAAGGAGTAAAGCGCTCGGACACATGGGCACAAGAGGAGAAGATTAAGGCGGAGTGATGTGCCTACACCCCGCCAAAAGAGAGCAAAGAAATTCCCACTCACAGTTAAACAGCACAGGGGTGTTTGGGGCACACGGAACGCTCGAACTAGCAGCTCGGAGAATAGAAAGTAGGGAAGGAAGGCCAACATCGTTGAGTGCAGAGAGGCGGAGAGCAAGAACACAGGCATTGCACCACGGTGTGGTAGACCCACAGGCAGCATATCTCCTGGACGCCCCATAGCCCAGAAGGTGCCTTCGTGCTGGTGGAGGGGGGCAATTAAGGGCAACCAACGTGACTGTGTAGGACTGGGACCAGTCAAGCTGAGCCCTGCTGAACAGGGGGAACACCATACAGAGTGACCCTACTCACTGTGAACAGGCGTGGCAGCAGCGGTGTAAACGCATGGATAGCGTTTGCGCTGAGAAAGCATCAAGAAGAGGTAACTGGGATTGTGACCCCCCTGCGGAAGGAACTGCCTAATCATCACAATGGGACGGGGCGATTAAACGCAAACCAAGTTGTCATTTGAGCAGAAGCGATCAAAATCACATGACGCCACTATGAGTGAGGACACAAGGGTGCAGGCCCCAACGAGCGACGACTCTGACTTGGACATACGCAGCATGCTCAAGTCGATGGGAAAAAGGCTGCACAGTGGCATCACCTACCTGGGCACAAAAATAGACGCCCTTTCTTAAAGAATAGATAGAATGGCAGACCGTCTTGATAAGCATGCGGAAAGACTAGATATGTCCGAAAGACGACTAACAGAGGTTGAAGAATCGTATACCTCTCTAGATGCGGACCACAAACAACTCGGGAAGGTCTAGAAAGCACTGCAGGACAAGACGGAAGATTTAGAGGTGCATTTATGTCGCTGTAACTTAAGAATCACAGGCCTGCCGGAATCTACCCACACTGGGAATATGGAGCACTTTGTGGAGAAGCTGTTGGTCACATTACCAGGAGATGGAGTCTTCTCTACGATGTTCATGGTGGAGCGGGCTCACAATTCCTCGGGTCCCAGACCGCCCCCGGGTGCCCCTCCATGGCCAATAATTGCGAAATTGCTTAACTATCGAGACAGGGATACAGCGCTCCGTATAGCATGAGAGTAGAAAGTCCTTACGAAGGCTCTGAGATATCGTTATGCCCAGATTTCACCATTCGTGTGCAGGAAGTACGCAGACATTTTGTCCCTTTAAAGAAGCAGCTTCGGGAACTAGGTCTAGATTATGCCATGCTGTACTCAGCAAAACTCAGAGTTAACAGACAAGGACGATCACACATTTTTACAGATCCCAAAGCATTACAGCAGGCACTCAAAGGTTGGTCTAATAAACAGCGCAGGAGTCCGGAGAGACAGCCACAGGACGAAGCAGCTGGGGGCTTGTTGGATGATCAAGACTGATGCAGAGAAATGGGGCAGGCAGGTACAGCGGAAGAGAAAATATCCCTCTTCGCGGACGATGTCTTTTTGTACATCACACGCCCGGACACTACAATCCCAGCACTGTTTTCGCAACTGGCCCGCTACGGGGACCGAGCAGGCTACCAGTTAAACTGGCATAAATCGATTCTCTACGATCCCCAGGGAGGGGAGGGATGGCCCACTTTGCCTGACAGGTTGCAGACGACGAGGGAAGGTTTTGTGGACCTCGGTATATTTGTAACAAACGACAGTGCCATTTCCTATGACAGGAATATTAGGAGAATACTGACTAACTTTACAGAGGACGCGACACGATGGAAACTACTTCCCCTCACTATGCTGGGTCGGGCAGCGATGTTTAAGATGATATCGCTCCCTAGATTCCTGTACGCCTTCCAAAATGAATATTTCCCCCTACAGCGTCGAATTTTTATAGACATACACGGGGAACTGAGGGCCTTTTTGTGGCTGGGGAAAAAACCCCGGGTGGCGCTGACGACTTTACAATGACACCAATATAATGGAGGAATTTCGCTGCCCAACATAGAAGCATACTACTGGGCGGAACATCTGGTGTCCGTAAACGAATGGATTCATGCCCCGGCCACCCATCCCACATACGCGTTAGAGAGACACACCATGGAGAAACACACATGCATATATTACCTGTATGGGAGCAGGGGGAGAGACAGACTGATTCCAGCCACGAGAGCCACATTGGGGGCCTGGACGAGGGCAACAAAAGCTATGGGGTGGGAGAGAAAGCCGACGAAACAAACACCATTATGGCACTGCACATGGTTGAGAGGGATCAGTAAATTGAAAGGTTTTCAGAGTTGGGATGCCATTGGAATATCCACACTGGGAATTTGATAAAGAAGGGGAGCGGCACTAAGAAAGGAATTTGGGCTACACCGCACGCAATATTTTAGATAAACGCAGCTAAGACACACCTGGAGGGCGGAGAGGGCTTTGGCAGAGGCGCTCCCAGAATATGCTCCTTTGGGGGGCCGCCTGCTGCAAGAACAGATCACTGGTAGGGCGGTGTCCCTAACATATAGAACCTTGATGAATAATATGCCGGAGGGGTTAAGAAACCTCAGGGCCAACTGGGAGCGGGAGGTGGGGGAAATGGATGAGGTAGATTGGGGCACGGTCTTAATGCCCCAGAGGGAGGTGGCAATTAAGTCCTGTTTAAGGCTTATCCAATATAATGTCCTTCACAGGACCTACTTTGATAGAGTGCGACTGCATAGGATCTGGAGGGCTACTGATCCACGCTGCTTGCGCTGTGGACACAAAAGGGGAGACTTCTATCACACCATCTGGTTCTGCCCGGAAATTCAGAGTTTTTGGAGAGAGGTGTTGAAAGAGCTGGGTGAGGTGTTAGGGATTACCCTCCAGTTAGACCCCAAATTGGTCCTCCTAGGCATGACGAATGACGTGGATCTGGCCCGCCCACTGCTGATTTTCCTGGTACTGGCATTAGTGATGGCCAAGAGGGATGCCGCCAGGAAATGAGGGGCACCCGAGCTGCCGCAATTAGAGGATTGGAGGAGGGGTTTGGATCTATATATGGCTGCCGAAAGAGTCACTTACAAGGCGAGAGGATGCCCCAAGAAGTTTGGTAAGGTCTGGGTCAAATGGCGCCACTATCATGGTCTTGATGGAGGGATTTGATCTGGGCGGAATGCACGGGTACATGGACCTAATGGATCAGGAGAGGGATAGAGAACACAGAAATGCATTAGTAAGGTCTGGGGAGAGTGTTCTGTTCATATTCGAGGGCAACGAGGACTGTGTCTTGGTTTTAGAGGTAGTGGGGGGTGGGCAGGGGGCTGAGGGAAAGGGTATGCTGATCGAGAATGACATGCTTGTTTTGTGGTTTGCTATGGAAAAAGTCAATAAAAATATATTTAAAAAAGACTGATGTAGAGAGACAGTGTATTCAAGATGAGTAAGGGGGGTGAGGACGGGGGACTGGGGTCGGGTGTGTGTTAGGCCACCCACAGTATGCTTTGCCGGAACTGTTAATCTAAAGAGCGCCCTTGGTCTACAATGCCAAGTAATGAAGGTCAATTTATATGGACTTAGTAGAGTTGGACTTCAGTTACCGTCAGAACAGTCCGACCCAAGCGAATGATGAGACAGGGATGAGGGGGTTGTGAGGCAATGTGTCAGGCCCCTTGAGAAGGGGAACAGAAAGAGGGAATGGAGGAAAGTAACAATATATTGACAGGGCCTGTTCAGTGGTAAATACTGTAAACTGTTGTGGACGACATACATGGGACCGGGTAGCGGAGAGAGAGCGAAGGTCAGTGATAGTGTTTGGTATGTGGAGCTACCGCCGCCCATGAGTGCCATGCACAACTGTAAAGACATGGGAGGGAGCACACAGGGTCTGCACGCGACCAAGTTGGGGGAGGTCAGATGTGGGTGGGGGGAGGGTCAGGAGGGGAGGCGTTTCTTGGTCACAGGTTGTAGGGGTGGTATGTTTTTGTTTTTTGACTTTGGAACACTATGTATGTGCACACAGCACGCCAGATTTTTAAGGAATGTTCTGCGGTGGGTGTTCCGTTTTTTTGTTTTATCATGCATCACACGTTACATAAGCACACTGAAAGAAGGACGTTATTCAGAGACATACATTGCTAATGGCGAACGGCACTGAGAGTAAAGCGCCGAAACCCGGTAGACTCACTGAGTGCAATGACTTGAAATGTTAGAGGACTCAACGACTTCCATAAAGTACGTAAAGTGTTGAGTTTCATGACCAGGCACAACATTGATGTAGCCCTACTGCAGGAGACGCACCTTCCACTAATGAATGCCATACTCGTTAGTGGAAGTAAGGGCCTACTAGGAAATATTAAATCAGCTGGATACACAACTCACGCCAGGGGGGTATTAACATGGGTTAATCCCAAGTCTGATGTGGATCCCAATGGCCGCTATGTCATATCCAAATGCCGGGGTAGGGGTATCGACTGGATTATTGTAAATGTGATTGGCCCTAACTATGACTGTCCTGAATTTTTCTCGCAGTTAGCCACAGTGACACAACGATATCAGAACGCACATTTTTTATGGGGTGACAACTTAAACATGGTCAGGGACCCAAGCCTGGACAGGTCAGGAGGCCGGCTGCGGCTGCGAGAGAACTGGAGAGAGTGATGACCTGTATTGAGCTCGAAGATGTGTGGAGAGTGCGGAACCAGGGCCCAGGTGGTTATACTTATTACTCAGCCTACCATAATATACACACACGTGTAGATTATTGGCTAGCCTCGACGACGCTGGTGGAACATATTAGATCTTGTAAAGTTCTGCAGCGCACACTCTCGGATCATTCACCAATATTGTTGGTTTTAGCAACGCCCAAGAAAATTTTGCCACCGTTTACATGGCGTTTCCCCCTTACTCCCTGCTTGATCCTACTTTCAATGGGGAACTGGCCGAGGCAATAGAAAAATGTTTTGAAGTTAACATAGGCTCGGTGGATAGCTTCCAAATAGTGTGGGAAGCCTTTAATGTATATATACGTGGAATAGCGATGTCCAAACATTCGGGGGTGCTAAAGGCTATAAGGCAGAGATTAGTGGACCTGGAACAGAAGCTAAGACACCTGGAAGAAAGGCAAGGGACGGAAGGGGACAGGGAACGAGAGGAAGAAATTAAGGCATTGCTGGAAGAATATCATGGGGCTGCGTACAGCAAATTAAAACATCTGGGCAAATACGCAACAACACGCACTTATGGTGAGGGAGATAGGCCAGGTTCTGTACTGGCCCAGATTATGAAAGCGAAACGCGGGGGAACGCTGATAATGCAGGTGAGATCTGCAGAGGGCGAAATGCTCACGGAAGAAACAGAAATAGCAGAGCGGTTTCAACAATACTAAGCAGATCTATACACCTCGTGCTCAGGGGACATGGATGATGAAATACAGGACTATGTAGAGCACATCTAGCTGCCCTACCTTTCGAATGTACACAGAAAATTATTGATGCTTCCCATCGAAAAAGATGAGATACTGGAGGCTCTAGCGAGCATGAACTTGAAGAGCGCCCCTGGGACAGATGGCCTTACAGCTGATCGATATCTTGCTCCCTCACTTACCCACACTCTTCGATGATTTATGCATTACAGGTAGCATGTCGTGGTCCATGAGAGAAGCGGTATTGGTAACTATCCCCAAAACAGGGAAACCGCCGGAGGAGTGCGGTTCTTACCGCCCACTATCATTCTTAAATGTAGATACTAAGATATTTGCAAAAATATTGGCCAAACGCTTGGCATCCCTATCCCCGTTATTAGTGGCACCAGAACAGGCATGAGTCATCCCTAGCAGATATCTCACATATAATATCCGCACAGTGTTTGGCACCATACAACATGTAAAACAGGATACTAAGGCAATGGCGGTACTCCTGGATATAGAGAAAGCATTTGACTCGGTGGAGTGGGCTTTCATGCGCCGGGTTCTGACAAGGATGGGGCTGGGGTCGGTCTATTTGCTGTTGAGCAGCGCACTGTACAATAAGCCTACAGCAAGGGTCTGCATAGGTAATTTAGTCACGGACCGGTTCGCCATCTCCAGAGGTACTAGACAGGGTTGCTCACTGTCCCCCTTGTTATACACCCTGGTTGCGGAACCATTGGCGTGTACCCTCAGGGAATATCATGGTAATGAGGACATAGGGTTCCCGTTGTACCGGAGAGTGGTGTCAACTTATGCATACGACACTCTGCTGTATGTGCGTAACCACAAACACAACCTGTCTGCTGTACTCAGGGAAGTGGTGCATTTTGGTACATTATCAGGTCTGAAAGCTAACTGGGCAAAGTCCACAATTTTCCCGCTGACCACGATCACGAAAGAATTTGACATGGAATATCCGCTGCAGTGGACTTATGACTCTGTTTGATATTCGGGTATTCGATTACATACAGACTCTGAGACGATTCTTAGGGAGAACTATGGCACCGCCATTGATAAACTGGAGGATGATGTGGAGCCCTGGTTCAAGCCTCCGCTGTCATTGATGGGACGGATTTCGATTATGAAAATGGTGGTCTTACCCAGGCTCCTGTTTCTATTCACAAGCATCCCGATTGTCCTGTCATGATCCTTTTTCCAGAGACATAACCAATTGATGCTAAAATTGGCGTGGGCAGGCAAGCAGGAGAGGGTACAATGGCGGGTCCTCATGCTACCCTACCATATGGGAGGCCTGGGAGCACCGGACTTTGAACTCTACTATAGGGCGGCGTGGAGCGTGCATCTCCACACTTGGATCCGTGGTGATCCACGTATCCCGTTTCTGCACATGGAAACCTTATTCGCTGCTCGCTTCCGCCGCCGGCTACGATTTTTGAAGCGCCGGACCGCAGAACTGGGTTCCTGGATGCAATGAATGATACCCAACATGCGTGGCATAGTATACTGCAGCAACAGGCAGGCGCTTTGCTATACATGCCGGTTATGCCAATTGAGTAGGCACTCTGGTTGACTCCGTGTAAAGATAGAGGAGTCATTAAAGCCCTACAGACATTAAACATTAAGGTTGTGCGGGACCTATTCCGGGAAGGAGTGGCGAAAAGTTGGGAACAAGTGGAAAGGGCGGTGGGAAAAAGCACTCTGCTGCTACGCTTTCAGTATCACAGGGTGCGGAGTGCTATGCTGGAAATGTTTGGAGAGGATATGACTGAGCCACCGGAAGTCCTGGGATTAACATATGTCATTAAATCCAATTACCCCCATAAGATAGTCACAAACATAAATAAAATAGCTTTGGCACACAGAGCAAATCGCTAAACGACAGACAGACTGGCGTGGCAACGGGATTTGCAAACGACTATTGACGATAAGATGTGGCAGTATTGTTGTTCGAACACAAGGCGTGTCTCGTTTCATGGCAAGCATAGGCTCATACATTTTAAGTTTGACAACAGGGTCTATTACACGCCAGAACGTTTGTGCAGATACAGGCTCGGGGAGAGGCGTCTTGCGAACAATGCCATACCCCTGCTGCAGATTTCATACACTTTGCCTGGTACTGCCCGGGTGTGTTTGCATTCTGGGAAGACATATTCAGAGAATTGGGGAGAATAGTTGATATAGAGATGACCCCGGACCCTACAGTGGCTTTACTAGAATACTCTAAAAATCTACCTAAGGCAATACTCAGACTTGTAGATATGGGACTGCTCATTGCAAAATGGGTGGTGGCACTGTGCTGGATGAGGGGCCCTGTACTAACAGTTAAAAGTTGGTTGCATGATATGTTATATTGCTGTGTTCAAACAGAGAATTATAGTGAATTGCTTTTCCCCCGCAGCAGACTGGAGAATTTTTGGGGGTTGTATATGACATATAAACATAGGGGTGATGGGGAGGCGGGCGTAATGACAGAGACACAGACAATTGACATAGATACACACGCCAGCGAGACGGCAGAAGGTTAGGTGGACGTAGTGCGGAGTATGAGAAGTACCATCGAGAAATGGGAATGCCAGATTTAAGATGCATGCACAACAGGTGGGGGAAGGCGTCCTGGCAGAATTAGAGAGGGAGCGCTGATGGGACACGGGGTGACAGGCTGCATACCTATTCACAGCAGTTCAGAGAAGAACCGGTAACAGTGGCAAAAACACCAGGGGTGAACTGAGACTAAAACAGGGGATACCTTCAGGCGGGTGTGAAAGATTATGACCCTCAAGTCCGAATAGAGTTGAGTAAAGTTGATGTTGCTGCCTGCCCAAGTTGGGTTGTTGGCTTAAAGCTGTGTATACAGGAGGTGCTTAGGATTTTTCTTATTTGGGATTGTAAATGTTTGTTGCATGACAATTGTAAGTTGTTGCGTTTATATGCAATAAAAACTTTCTTTTAAAAATAAAAAAATGTTTACCTATGTCCACATATTTGTACCCACAGGAAAATGTTGTATACACAAGGTGAAAAGAAAGGTCAAGATAGGGAGAGAAATGGACCAGTGAATCAGCAAGATGGCTGAAGGAGTTTCAGTTATAATAAAAGGCAATGTTTCTAACCTTTCTATATTAAGCATCATGTAGGTCGATTCTTTCCTCACCATAACTGTCTGCATGCATGTCAAATTATAAGGCAAAAACAAGTCAGTTGCATTCAAATACTCCCATGGCACTCAATTCCATTTCAGAAATTGCAATGTCCAACTTCATTGTAAAATCAATGTTATCTGAGTTTGGTTATTTTGAAGCACAGACATTCTGAATAATATAAATCCAGAAGAAAACAATATTATCCAATCAATATACATGAGTTGACAATGTGGTCATTCCATTATAGACAACTGACAATGCCTTTCCAAATTGTTCCTATTATTTTGTCTTAGCCTTTCTGCATCTTCTATTTGAGAAATGTTCCAAAGATCAATATGATTGGCACATATAAAATGTTTTGAACAAGGAGCTCTGGGACCTAGTAAAAGATCTTGTTAATTCATATAATCAGAAAGCTGTGTTAAGTGCTCTTTAACTGCAGAAAAGGTGGAATGTTTTAATCATCATTCCTACTCGATAGGTAGGAACTACTGAGTGTTGAGACTGAATATACCGGGGGTCTGGCCTGCTTGCAATAAACCTCGGGGAAGAGTTTTAAAAACAGGCCTTACAGCCATTGGTATCAATGGAGTATAATAACCACCCACCTGACCTAGAAAATGACGAATTGTAAGTTCTGTTTCACACATCCCATTAAGCTGATGTTCTGTGAAATTATCAAACTGTTGCCATTTAACAAAATTTGCAACAGAAGAAATGTTTGGTGTATTTACCTTTTTCATATTACCCAGCCAAGACATGTAGTCTGGTGCATTGTTTTCTTTAAAAATATAATTTGGTGAGGACTCGGACAAGCCAAAAACAAAGCATCTGTGCCCTGGACCTACCTGTGTCGGGTTCCCCTAACAGATTTAGGCTTAATATTAGTAATAAGTTGGGACATAGACAAATTGGCATAAATCAGTTTTGTTTGAATGAGCATATTTTTCTTTGCTGGTGAAGATGTAAGGCTATAAATATATGAATAGGATCTGTAGGGACATGTCAAAGTAACACAAGAAGGGCGAGAAGAGGTAATGCTCAAAAGAGCTGAAGAGGTGGACACGTCCTCCTCAAGTTATTTTGTCAAAAAAACAAAGGGATCCACCCTTATGGGAATGTATAGAAGTGTTCCTCCAGGACTATGTGTGTCTCCTAAATGATGGAAAGCACACAGCTTTGTTTACATACCTCTCACCCACCAAAAGGACCCTTGGTGGCATGCTTTGTCATTGGGGTCTTCCCGCCCCACTGCAGGATGGGGCGTGCAGCAACCTACAACTACGTGGAAGCACTGGTTATGAAAAACAATACTATGTGTAGTGTAGGAGTGTGAGTGGAAGGGTCAGAAGTGAGTAAATGGTGAAAAATATAAAAATACCTGGCTCAGTGGAAACAATATTTTTTTCCACTGAGCAGCGGTGAGGCAGTGTCCTGTGAGGAGGTAACCTTGATATTTGTGTGACTATAGGTACCCCTTCCCTCCCATTTTGAAGGCTCACGGGGCATTATCTGGGCAATATAAGAAACCCATTTAGCAATACACCTACTGGGGTATAGTATACCGTGCATGTTAAATGTAGGTGCACCACTTAGGATTATATGTAAATATACAGTTGTTTTGATTTGAGTGTAGAAGGGATCTCTTGTGGAGTGCTGGCTCATTGTATATAGTGCTGTGCATAATTATGGGAACAAAATGTTTCACCATAATTTGCAGAGTTCAACTGTAAATACTAATTCTCAAATACAGTGTACTACTCTAATTCAGAAAGCATATTAGGTATTTTAAAGCCATGTACGGATTATCTGGCACCACCCTCTGAGTGACATAAGCGGCCTGATTCAAAGCCCCTTAAAATTGTTTACTGTGGAGGAGGTGGTTGTAGCAATAGGTAAGCCTACTGCTTTGAAAGCTCCTGGTCCCAATGTGGTTCCAGTAGACATTTCTAATGCCGCTATTGACTTATGGGCTCCAGTCCTTGCAAATGTTTTTAACGCAGCTGCCTGTGGGACCATCCTTCAAACCTGGACTGATTCTATTCTTGTCCCCATATTTAAAAAAGCAGACGGGGGGATCCCAAGTATTACTGCCCGATATCCCTCCTGGACTCCTCGGCTAAACATTTGGGAAGGATTGTTTTAGATCGATTGGATGGTGTAGAACCATGAGTTGACTGACATCCAATATGGTTTCAGGAAGGATATAGAGTCTATGGTTAGTAAATACACACTAGTGTGAGGAGGGTTTTATTTATCTCTTTCACAGATTTCTCCAGTGCCTTTGATTTAGATAATCATTCAACCCTTTGGAAAACTTTGATAATGGTGCCCCAATAGATATTATTACTATTCTTTCCCAGATGTACTCTTTAATGACCTCACATGTAAGATTTGGGTTGGGGGGAAAGTGCACACCTAGATTTAGTGTTAAAAGAGGGCTAAGACAAGGAGTGTTATAGCTCCCATCCTACTCTCCCTCACATAAGTAGGCTTGACAAGGAGATACCGAAGTTAGACGCTGACGCACCAGAAATTTGACTCCCACCCACTCCGGTGCTCATATAATGGCGACGATGCAATGTTAATGTCTAGAACTGCAAATGGTCTTCAAAAGCTGATCGATTGCTTCACCACACATATGGAGCACAAATACCTTAAATTAAAACTGGCTAAGACTATTATTATGGCGTGTGGAAGAGGTAGAGCCAAAAAGAAATCCTTCTTTCGTTAGGGACATAAATTAGTAGAAGTAAGACAATTTTCCAATCTGCTTGTACTTTTTCAAGCTCTGGATCCTGGAACCCCCACTTAAAACTAGCACAGTCACAACTTGCTAGATAAACTGAGGCCTTGTTTAGGTTTGCAAGGAAGGTTGGCAATAAAACTATTTGTGATATGTTTCAACTTTATAGGAGCAAATGCACATCTTCAGCCATATATGAAGCCATTCTTTCAGGGGCAAGCCAGAAAAATATTCTGCAATCCCATGAAAATCAATTTTTGGCTAGGCTAGTTGCTGTACTGTATACTATAACTACCTTTATTACTCCCAGAGAATTAATTGTTACATTTGTGGAGGACATAATTGATTCAAGTGCGATAACAGGTTGTCATAACATTTGGAGTAAACCAGGCATGATAAATCTCAAGAGAAGTAATCAGCAACTGCCTTGCCCTCCCTGGTTTACGTCAATAGGATAATAAAGTAAATTGACTTGGAACTCCAAATTAAGAATCCACCAATATATCACAGTTTGGTAAGAAAGAACTAAAAAATATATTTATCTATAAGCAAGCAGCCAAAAAAAGAGTTTAAAGATAGGCAGAAAACTTCACTAAGCAAATACTTAGAAAGGCCCTTACAATCTGGGCTGCGGGGCTTCCTTGTGATGGTTATAGATGTTTATAAAAGATTTTATCTGACCAGGCTATGTTTTATTATTAAATAATTTTATAATATATCAGGAAACCTATAAGTTTTTATATAGCCTTCACGCTGATTATATTTGCCATGTTGTTTCCCTTTTTCAAGCGTGTTATAAAGGTACGGAAAACCCTTACTTTGTATGACCAATTGGTGTATGAATATGACTAGCTATGTGGTTATATATTGTGTTTTATTTTTTATATGATACCATTTGTGTATTTAATATTTGTAAATCTTCTTGTTTTTATGTGTTTTTAATTGTGGATTTTAATACCAACATAATAAAATCTTGATAGATGAGCTTAACTATGTATACTCTTATGATTATCGAATTATGAAATCAAATAAAGCTAATTTTGACTTTGACTTGGCATATTAGGAAGTCATAACATCACATTGATCAGAAACGGAACCTGGGGAAATAATTTAATCCATAGGAGCTTTGAAAACACGTAGAATTTCTACTGTTTCTGTTGGACCCAAAATGTAACAGGGAACTTTATCCCAAACAACACCATCATGGATAGGAAATGCAGTAATGTTGACCAGGGACAAGTCTTTTCAGACCTTATGTGATGAAGATGGGAGCATAAGCTACCAGTTTTGGTGAAGTTTGATCTGGTAGATAGTGCCCATTCAATAGTAGAAAGACAACCGTAATAAATACAATTCAAAGGAAGAGAAAAAATAAGGAAAGAAAAATCCAGCAGTAGGCCCAAGGAGGAATCAGATACGTATGTTTAAACCCAAGGAAAAATGCATGTGTACCACATACAAAGGTGGGTGAAGAGCCAGAAGAAGAATAATCAAAGGTGACAAAATTACAAACCGCAGCAGTCTGAGTGAAAACAGGGTCCTCGTCGGGCAAAGGAGAACAGGTAGGCACCTCCAAAGTTGGTTCATAATTACATTTCATTGCAAGGTGCAGCAGTGGAAAGCAGGAAACAACATTAGACACACATCCTTTGTGATCACCATTAACTGGGAAGATGGAAAGTTCAGAGTCTGAAGACCCCAGCTAGGGGGTAGAAAAATTAGGACTGCCCCAAGCATGTAGAGGGATTTGCTTCAGGGTAGGGAGACTGTGCAGGAACTACCCAGAAACCCTGTGGCCTACTGTGTAGAACTGGCCACACGGTGTAGCTTGATCAAAGCAATTTAAACGAGTCCATTATATATACATCCAGCAAGTGCTGGCAAAATCACAGATCAAGTACCTTTGATAGCAAGGACAGGCACAGGTGCATGGAAGGATGGGCCATCCTTTTTTTTAGCTGCAGTCTTCTCTTGGACTAGATCTCCAACTTTAGGAATCTAGCCTGAAACTGCTGGTTGTTCCTTCACTTTTTCAGTGGTATAACGTTTAGAATTCAAATTAGACTGCTCATCTTGGAAACCCACATCATACAATCGTCCCTGCTGTTCCCTACTCATCATCTTAGCTGCGTCGGTAACCAAATTCTTATATTCGAGTTGCTTGAAACTGAGGACGTGAAGCGTGTCTCGGGTAACATTCCGCTCCAAGGCACTCTCCAACTCAGTAATTTCAGTCTCAAGAAGGACAACTGCCTCATTTCTACTTTTCTTAGAACACCCAATTAACGACAATGCTTGTCCCCGGATGAACGTCTTAAACGCCTCCCACAACGAAACAGGCAAAGACACTGACCCCACATTTTCTGCAAAGTACAAATCCAACGATTTAATCAGTTCAGTACGGGTTTTGGGGTTATGGAGATACCATGGGTTAATCGGGGCCACCCTCCCTTCAGCGCCTATCTTCATATTGATTTGAAACCATAGAGGGGAGTGGTCCCATACACCCCGAGCTAGATGTCGAATCTCCCCAATTGACGAGGACTGGGCCGCCGGTATCAGGATATAATCCAACCTAGAAAGACTACCATGTGCGCCTGAGTGGAAAGTGTATTGCGCCTGGTCTGGATTCATCAACCTCCAACAATCCACGAGCCCCAACGCTTCTATGAAGTCGCCCAACCAAGATTGTGCGCTCGGGAGGTCTCTGGGGGGATAGCGATCCTCCCTCCCGGAGACAACTGAATTAAAGTCACCACCCAGTATCAGGACACCATCTGGGAGACCCAAAACAACTCGACCCAAGTCTGCAAATGTAGTGGTTTGTAAGCCAGGGGGGACGTATACCGATATCAGTGAGACAGTTTTCCCCTCCCACCTGCCTGTGAGTGCAACATATCGCCCCCTAGCGTCCAGAACTATGTCATCGATCTCCAGGGGAAGAGAAGACCTGACCAAAATACCCACCCCTCTAGAACTAGAGGTGAACCCAGAATGAGCAGCAAGACGATATCCCCGCCTGTTCAGAGCGTAGCAAGCATTTCCAACCAAATGAGTCTCTTGCAGTAGCACAACATCGGGGGAAAGGCGTCACAACATCTGCAAGACCACCCCCCGCTTTATCCGGTCTCCCAGCCCATTCACATTCCAGCACAATAGTTATAACCCCCTACCCCCCATTCAAACCCATGATGGTCTCCCACCTCATAGCAAGCACCACACCAAAGCCCAAAGTGAGAATAGTGCGTTGCCTTGAAGAAAAAAGAAAATGAAACGTTCCCAACATACTTACCCCCCTCCCCCACTATACCCCAGCACAACTCACCCCACCCTGCACCCCTGCGTAGCCTCAAAAGCCATCTCAACTTGCAGTGTGCCTGTCGCCCTAGCAAAAAACGAATCTACACAAAGAAACCCAGAGGAGGAAAGGGTCCCTCTGTCCAACGCCGACTCCGGGAATGTACTCAAAAGCAGACGATCACAGAAGGTAACAAGCCACAGTTGTCCATTGTGTTCATTGTCTGGGACTCGGGTGCCATTGTCATTCTTGTTCCAATAGTCCCCCTTCAGCACCACCTGTTTGGTCCTCACGATCACGACGGGCAGGCAACGTATCCATCCAGTCACTCACTCCCTCCGGACGATCAAAGAAGAGTGTCCGATCCTCATACTCCACACGCAGCCGGGCAGGGAACAGCATCGCATACTTCAAGTCCATATCCCTGAGGCGCCTTTTCACCCCCTGAAATCCCATCCTTTGCTTCTGGACGGACTGGGAAAAATCCGGATAAAAGTTCACTGTGGTGTTTTCGAACTGCGTAGGTCCACTCGACCGCGCAGTCTGCAAAATGGCGTCCCGGTCTCTGAAATTAAAAATTCTGGCGATGATCGACCGCGGGGGGAAACCTGGCTTCGCTTGTCCTCCCGGCACTCTATGTGCGTGCTCCACCGCAAAGAATTTACTCAGTCCCTTGGGGGCGAGGTGATTGAGGATGAGATCCTCGACACGTAGATCGGTGGACAGTGATCCGGAGTTCTCCGAGACCCCAATAATACGCACGTTATTGCGCCGTGCACGGCCCTCAAAATCCTCCAGACGACGAGCAAAGAAGTCGTTGGCTGATCTCAAGTTGCGTACCTCCGTTTGCAAGTCAGACATGTCCATCGTGAGGCTGGAGGTCTTCAAATCTAGAGATTTGACCTTCTCATTTGTCTTCGCCAAATCCGTTCTGATAAGATTAACGTCGATGGCCACCGTGTCTAGCTTCAGGGCCAAGGCCTCATATTGCTGGCCAATAGATGTCTTGATGCCAGCAATGGCGCCCATGATGTCTTGTAACGTTAGATCCGCCGACACAGTAGGGTCATCATCCGCCTCCTCCCGGACCTTCGGTATGCCACCGGGGGATCCTTTAGGATGGGTGTAACGGTCCATAACATTCGTTTGGGATGCACCTCCTCGGAAGGTGGTCTTGACTTTCCGTTTGTCACCCTCGGGCTTGCCTGTCATGGCGGACTGGGTGCCCTGGACGGGCGCCCGAGATCTGGTCCAAATGGTTCCTCAAAAGTCACCCACAGGATCAGCAAAGGCAGATAAAAGCCAAAGTAATATCACAGCCAAGCACTCGCCGGCCCCAGGTCCAAGCGATGAGCACTGGAGCCAGCTGCGCCCAGTGTCTGTCTCGGTGAGGAGGAACGCCAGGCAGCAGAAACGAAACCAAAAGTGAATTCGGGCCGTGGTCTGGATCCCTTTAGCCGGTGTTGTTGAATTACTGCCCGGGTACAGCCGCGACTCAAGGCCCAGGTAGCTCCACGGGGTAGGCCACAAAAGTGCAGAACGGCGTATCTCAGGAACCCGAAGTCCAAATCGATTCCTGAAAGCAGCTAGTACATCAGCTGGGCTGTGCCCTCAATAACCCATCTTCGGAATCAGGATATTATACAGGATAGATGCGGGAGGCGGCGAGGGTCTCGGGAGTCCTGTGCTCACGCGGCCATCTCGGATGCGCGCGAAGCTCCTCCTCCTCTAACTTAAGAGTTGCTTTGCTCGTGCGCCCTATTGTGTGGCATAAGGATGACACAACTCTTCAATAAATATGTCCTCAAGCTTCCCGTAAAAAATGTTTACCTGGGGGCAGAGCTAGCTCGACAACCAAGATGGCCGCTTGAGCCTGGTGCTCCATTACGTCGTAAAACAATCCTCAAATTATCCTGCAGTATTTACAAGTATCTGCACACCACGCTGTAGGAACAGCCAGCGGAAGGAGAGCGGGAGCAACGGAGCCGTTTGGGTCTGAAATCCGATGAACACAGCTGGACATACTGCGTGTAGTAGTGGAGCGGCTCGCAGGCCACTAATCCCCGGACTAGAGTGCCGTCAGGAGCGGGTCTGCATCGCCTGACGTGCGGCTGCCAGCCGAAACTCGTAATGTGCGCTATGGGAGGTCGCGGTGCAGAGAGACACTGTGCGGTAAGAAGTAGACTCACGTCTTACTGCGTAGTGCGGGTACGGCGGCCACATGAGTTGGAAACTTGGAGACCAGGCTGCCAGACCTATATGAAAGGTCAGTGCTGAGGACACAGCAGTGGAGGTGATTTGAAGGAGTAAAGCGCTCGGACACTTGGGCACAAGAGGAGAAGATTAAGGCGGAGTGATGTGCCTACACCCCGCCAAAAGAGAGCAAAGAAATTCCCACTCACAGTTAAACAGCACAGGGGTGTTTGGGGCACACGGAACGCTCGAACTAGCAGCTCGGAGAATAGAAAGTAGGGAAGGGAGGCCAACATCGTTGAGTGCAGAGAGGCGGAGAGCAAGAACACAGGCATTGCACCACGGTGTGGTAGACCCACAGGCAGCATATCTCCTGGACGCCCCATAGCCCAGAAGGTGCCTTCGTGCTGTTGGAGGGGGGCAATTAAGGGCAACCAACGTGACTGTGTAGGACTGGGACCAGTCAAGCTGAGCCCTGCTGAACTGGGGGAACACCATACAGAGTGACCCTACTCACTGTGAACAGGTGTGGCAGCAGCGGTGGAAACGCATGGATAGCGTTTGCGCTGAGAAAGCGTCAAGAAGAGGTAACTGGGACTGTGACCCCCCTGCGGAAGGAACTGCCTAATCATCACAATGGGACGGGGCGATTAAACGCAAACCAAGTTGTCGTTTGAGCAGAAGCGATCAAAATCACATGACGCCACTATGAGTGAGGACACAAGGGTGCAGGCCCCAACGAGCGACGACTCTGACTTGGACATACGCAGCATGCTCAAGTCGATGGGAAAAAGGCTGCACAGTGGCATCACCTACCTGGGCACAAAAATAGACGCCCTTTCTTAAAGAATAGATAGAATGGCAGACCGTCTTGATAAGCATGCGGAAAGACTAGATATGTCCGAAAGACGACTAACAGAGGTTGAAGAATCGTATACCTCTCTAGATGCGGACCACAAACAACTCGGGAAGGTCTTGAAAGCGCTGCAGGACAAGACGGAAGATTTAGAGGTGCATTTACGTCGCTGTAACTTGAGAATCACAGGCCTGCCGGAATCTACCCACACTGGGAATATGGAGCACTTTGTGGAGAAGCTGTTGGTCACATTACTAGGAGATGGAGTCTTCTCTACGATGTTCATGGTGGAGCGGGCGCACCATTCCTCGGGTCCCAGACCGCCCCCGGGTGCCCCTCCATGGCCAATAATTGCGAAATTGCTTAACTATCGAGACAGGGATACAGCGCTCCGTATAGCATGAGAGTAGAAAGTCCTTACGAAGGCTCTGAGATATCGTTATACCCAGATTTCACCATTCGTGTGCAGGAAGTAGGCAGACATTTTGTCCCTTTGAAGAAGCAGCTTCGGGAACTAGGTCTAGATCATGCCATGCTGTACTCAGCAAAACTTAGAGTTAACAGACAAGGACGATCACACATTTTTACAGATCCCAAAGCATTACAGCAGGCACTCAAAGGTTGGTCTAATAAACAGCGCAGGAGTCCGGAGAGATAGCCACAGGACGAAGCAGCTGGGGGCTTGTTGGATGATCAAGACTGATGCAGAGAAATGGGGCAGGCAGGTACAGCGGAAGAGAAAATATCCCTCTTCGCGGACGATGTCCTTTTGTACATCACACGCCCGGACACTACAATCCCAGCACTGTTTTCGGAACTGGCCCGCTACGGGGACCGAGCAGGCTACCAGATAAACTGGCATAAATCGATTCTCTATGATCCCCAGAGAGGGGAGGGATGGCCCACTTTGCCTGACAGGTTGCAGATGACGAGGGAAGGTTTTGTGGACCTCGGTATATTTGTAACAAACGACAGTGCCATTTCCTATGACAGGAATATTAGGAGAATACTGACTAACTTTACAGAGGACGCGACACGATGGAAACTACTCCCCCTCACTATGCTGGGTCGGGCAGCGATGTTTAAGATGATATCGCTCCCTAGATTCATGTACGCCTTCCAAAATTAATATTTCCCCCTACAGCGTCGGATTTTTATAGACATACACGGGGAACTGAGGGCCTTTTTGTGGCTGGGGAAACAACCCCGGGTGGTGCTGACGACTTTACAATGACACCAATATAATGGAGGAATTTCGCTGCCCAATATAGAAGCGTACTACTGGGAGGAACATCTGGTGTCCGTAAACGAATGGATACGTGCCCCGGCCACCCATCCCACATACGCGTTAGAGAGACACACCATGGAGAAACACACATGCATATATTACCTGTATGGGAGCAAGGGGAGAGACAGACTGATTCCAGCCACGAGAGTCACATTGGGGGCCTGGACGAGGGCAACAAAAGCTATGGGGTGGGAGAGAAAGCCGACGAAACAAACACCATTATGGCACTGCACATGGTTGAGAGGGATCAGTAAATTGAAAGGTTTTCAGAGTTGGGATGCCATCGGAATATCCACACTGGGAATTTGATAAAGAAGGGGGAGCTGAAGACTTTCCCGGCACTAAGAAAGGAATTTGGGCTACACCGCACGCAATATTTTAGATAAACGCAGCTAAGACACACCTGGAGGGCGGAGAGGGCTTTGGCGGACGCGCTCCCGGAATATGCTCCTTTGGAGGTGTAAAGTTGTAAATACACCAGAAAATGTGGAGTTGAACAAATAAGGTTTATTCATTAACACCCTCACCATCAGCTACCAGGCAGTAACTGTCACATTAGAATCACATTCATCTAGACATTCCAGATTCCATGGCATGGGCCTAAGATAGACATACAGAGCATACTACACATCCTCTTTCTTATAATAAGATAAAACTTTCTAATAAAATACAAATGAAACAACAAAATAATAAAGCATCAAAATTACAGCTTGGTACAAAATGCAGAAAAGAGATCAACTCATATGATGGAAAAGATTTTTCCCTTTTCTAGGAGGTGTAATCACTGAGATAAGAAGGTACCTTCTTAACACGTGAGCTTGATCTAATTGCAGGTACCATAGTGCCATCAAAGGAGTTAGAACGATGTGCACCAGTATCAATATCAGCATTGCATTTTTTAAATATAGCAACACGATTCAAATTCCATATTTTCCCATTCTCTAACTTCACAGAATTATTAAAACATTTGATAACCTTCATGGGACAAGAGTACTTGGACCATGACAAAGCACCTACAGGAGCCTTGACCTTTACTTCATCTCCAACCTCAACTCTCCCTTCTTGCACTCTTTTCCTTTCATCAAAACACTTTTTATTTTTCAGACGTAGCTCTAACTCTCTCGTTCTCCATTCACCAATGGTACTATCCTTCATCCCCTTTCCCCAGAACATCCATGCCGGACTCAAACTGGTATTGGGAGTTCTTCCTTTGAAAAGCTCAAATGGAGTCTTCTTGGTTGACATCTGTGGTGAAAACCTATGCGCCAAAATACACTTCTGCAACTCTACCTTCCAATCCAATCCATTCACCCTTGAAAGCTGAAAATTCTCCTTTATCACCCTATTAAATCTTTCTACTGTCCCATTTGTCTCTGGGTGATAGACAGAAGATCTTTTATGCTTAATTCCACAAGACAACAAAAAGTCCGACATCAAACCAGAGCAAAATTGTGGACCATTATCAGACAAAAGACATTCAGGAAAACCCTCCCTTTTAAATATTTCTTTTAAAAAATCAATGACAGATGAAGAGGTCACCTCGGAAACTGAAGAGATCTCAACCCACCTTGAATAAAGATCAATCACTACAATCAAATAGGGGGTACGATGCTCACCTGAGAGAGGACCCACAATATCCATGTCAATTTCCTCCCATGGTCCACATGGAAGATCACGACAGATCATTGGAGCAGTGCGCGATACTAAAATTTTATCACTAACCTTACACTGCAAACATTCCCGCACCTCCCTTTCAATTTCCAAATCCATCCCTGGCCACCAAAAAGAACAACAAATCCTTTCTTTAGTTTTCACTATTCCCATATGTCCTTGATGAGCCTCTTCAATCAACCTTTTCCTCAAACTACTCGGAGGAATTAACTTAGAACCTCTTAAAAGAACACCATTTTCCACCGATAACTCATCCTTGACCAAATGCCACACCTTGGGCAGATCTTTTTTTTAATTAATATTGATCGTCAGAGAAGCAATCACACCATCAATCTCACCATCTTTATTACACTCCTCCAACCATTCCTCTTCAAGAATGACCCCAGAGGTAATTTCACAAACATTGACCGCACTTTCACCATCCAATTCTTCTTTATTCACCACAAGAGAACAATCAACAAGACGAGAAAGACAGTCCGCTGATACATTCTCCACACCAGGTATATAGTCAATTTCGAAACAGAATTCTTGTAGACCAATCACCCATCTTCGGATCCTTGAAGAGACATTATCCAACCCTTTCACCATGAAAATCTCCTTCAGTGGTTTATGATCAGAACAAACTTTAAACTTCTGACCCCACAGAAAATTTCTGAATTTATTTAAAGACCAGAATATGGCCAAAGCCTCTTTTTCAATGACTGAATAGTTCAGTTCCGCTCCTCTCAAACTTCTTGAAGCACAGGCAATGAGCTTCTCATGTCCATTCCTTCTCTGCTTTAAAATTGCCCCCAAACCCTTTGAACTGGCATCAGTGATCACGTAAGTCTCTTCAAAAGGAACAAATGCCTTTAAATCAGGAGCTACAACTAAATCTTCCTTGATGCTCTCAAACTCTCTCTGACATACATCTGTCCACTTAAATTCTTTATTTTTTCCCAAAAGTTCTCTCATTCCCACAGTCTTACTAGCTAAATTCCTGATAAACTTCCCATAATATTCCACCATGTCAAGAAAAGAAACAGTCTCCTCCTTATTCTTTGGTGATACTAAGTTCCTTGTTGTATCAACTAGCTCTTTCTTTGGTGAAATACCAACTGCAGATATTGTATGACCTAAATAATTCACTTCAGAGACTGAAAACTTACATTTTTCAAATTTTAAAGTCAAACCCGTATTTTCTAATCTTTTAAGAACCATTCTTAAAATTCTATCATGTTCCTCTTGATTCACACCATAAATCAACAAATCATCCTGATAACATTTCACATTTCTTATACCCTTCAAAATAGATGCCATGAAACGTTGAAAAACCGACGCAGCGGACACAAGACCAAACGGCATCCTCTTATACTTGAAAGCACCCATCGGAGTGATAAATGCCGTAAGATCCTGTGAATCCTGCGTCAATTCGATCTGATGATAAGCCTGTGTTAAATCAAGTGTTGTGAAAATTTTGGCATCCCCTAAAGATGATAGCAACTCATCAATATTGGGCAAAGGAAATTTGTCCACTACAACTTCCTTATTGAGAGACCTCAAATCACAGCATAATCTTATATCGCCATTGGGTTTGCTTGCGACAACAATAGGGGCCAACCATTCAGTTGCCTCCACAGCGGTAATTATATCTTGTTTTTGTAATTTTTCCAATTCTTGTTCCACTTTTTCCTGCACCGCTATTGGAATCCTCCTAACTTTAGCAATCACTGGAACAGCATTTTTCTTTAATTTTATACAATGTTATAGCCTTTCAGTCGACCTAAAACAGATTGAAAAAGTTTTGGAATCTCCTCCATAAAAGAATTTTCCTTAGACACAACCTCCTGAATATGGATCTGAGGATTAGCATTTGGATTGAGTATGACACCTAACATTCGTTGATGAGGCCACCCAATTAAACAATCACCCACTTTTGAAACATAGACCTTTCCAACAATAATTCTTTCCCTGAATTCAATGGCAGCATTGAAATATCCCATCATGCTTATAGGTGCACCACCATATCCTCCTGCACATACATCCATTTTGCTTAATTTGTTTCTATCCTTTAAACATCTCTCATAAAACTCTTTAGAAACAATTGTTATGCGTGCACAAGAATCAAATTTAATTTCCAGTTCAATTCCATCAATCTTGACTAAATCTGTCGGATGATCCTTTCCTTCTTTAACCTTCACTTGACATATAACTTCTTTAATTTCTTTGGTTACATTTTTCTTTTCCTTGGATTTGCAAAACTTCACAAAATGCCCCTTTTTCCCACACCCATGACAGAGAAAGCTCATCGCAGGACAGAACTTCGAATTCGCCTTATGACCAGCTTTTCCACATCTATAGCAAGTAACTCCTGACGATGAAGCTTCCTCTTTACCTTTATCATTTACTAAGGGCTTGCTTTCTTTCACCTCCTTTACCTGCGTTACATCCTCCCTTACTTCTAACTTTTCCACCTTTTCCTCAGACTTCCCTTTATCATGCTTCAATTCATCAACACATTTGATCATGTGTTCAACCCTCTTGGCTATACTTACAACTTCCTCCAGAGGTGGTTCATCTTTGAGCCACAATTCCTCTCTGATTTTACCTTCTCTACATTTCAATACTAGTTGATCCCTCAAACGTTCCTCATTTGCTGGACCAAACTTGCAAGTAGAAGCCAATTTTCTCAAAGCAGTTAGATATTCCTCAAAATTCTCCTCCTTACCTTGCTCTCTTCTTCCAAAATGATATCTTTCCATTATGGTACTAACACGAGGCAAATAATGTTTGTCAAGTTGCAACAAACAAACCTCATATTCATCCAACCCCCTCTGTTCTTGATGGGACAAAGCAGGCAAATTTTCTAGAACCTCCTGCCCTTCCCCACCAAGACAATGGATTAATAAAGAGTATTTTCTTTCAGCACTTAAATTTGCGCCACAAACTCTCGCATAGTGCGCAAAAATCTTTTTCCATTTGCTCCATTTCACCCTAGGCTCACCCGGATCACTTAAGAAAAACGGAGGAGTTGTTACATTCTGCATGCTTATAACCTAAACAATAAAAAATAACATGCACTAAGTTCAATGTTCGTTTTCTCTTCTTTTTTTTTTTTTTTACCTTCTAACAGCCTTTAAACTAAATGTAAAGTTACTTTCTTCCCGAAAAAGATGTGAAAATCTTTTTTGCCCCAAAGCACATTACCTATACCTATTACATAGTTAAGATAAGACTTTAAGCAAATATGTAAGTTTTCTTTTCCTTTATACAAATCAATGATTTGTAGATGAACACTTAGTCATTAAATGTATCACCGCAGATGAATTCCCTTTTAGTTTCAGCCAAACATTTCTCTTCCTTTCCAGAACGATGAACCAGTTTACAAGAAAAGAAAAAAAAAAAACCTCTGTCACTTTTATATTTTCACGAAGCACAGCGCTGACGGATTGTTTCTCTTTCCTCACGATGAAAAGGCTTCTGCTCTGACTCAAATGCGTGCCCTTTGAACTCCTGTCAGAGAGCACGCAGACGCTCGGACTCTTTCGTTGCTCACACGGGCCCTTCGCCAACTCCCATTCCTCTGGCTACGACGTCATCACTTCAAGAGGAACGCTGACAAGGAAAGAGCTCGCCTCACGGGATTGCATTCCCTCGCCGAGCAAGAACGGTAATTAATCAACAACTCCTTAACTTTCTCATTCACCGAGTGACATTCAAACGTTTACAACCATGTTTCTCCAGATAAGTTTATTTTCCTTGCCATCCAAAAATAGACAAACTGCCGCTGGAGAAGTCGCAATTCACTTTAAATGAAATTCTTTTTGAAATGTAAAATTGTATCTATATTACAAACTTCTCTTTACACAATACAGCCGCTGGATAAGGAATAACATAACCATTTTCCTCTTATATTTAAAATAACGCTTCACATGTCTCACCAAACACTTCCACTGCAATTTCCAACTGCCGCTGGGGAACCCTTTTCCCTCTTTTAAATCTACTGCCGCTGGGGAAGTGCAATATTAGTTAAAACGTCAGATATTTGCTTCCTTTTTTTTAAAATTCCTTTAAGAGCTGTTCATTAAATTTCTTATTTACTCCTTCTTCCAGAAAGACCATAAATGTTTTTTTTTAAAAAAAACAAGTCCATCCACTTAGCTTGACGTTAGGGTGTTCTTCCTCTTCCTTCTCACTCCATCCCGTCCTCGTCGCCAATGTAAAGTTGTAAATACACCAGAAAATGTGGAGTTGAACAAATAAGGTTTATTCGTTAACACCCTCACCATAAGCTACCAGGCAGTAACTGTCACATTAGAATCACATTCATCTAGACATTCCAGATTCCATGGCATGGGCCTAAGATAGACATAAAGAGCATACTACAGGAGGGCCGCCTGCTGCAAGAACAGATCACTGGTAGGGCGGTGTCCCTAACATATAGAACCTTGATGAATAATATGCCGGAGGAGTTAAGAAACCTCAGGGCCAACTGGGAGGTGGGGGAAATGGATGAGGTAGATTGGGGCACGGTCTTAATGCCCCAGAGGGAGGTGGCAATTAAGTCCCGTTTAAGGCTTATCCAATATAATGTCCTTCACAGGACCTACTTTGATAGAGTGTGACTGCATAGGATCGGGAGGGCTACTGATCCACGCTGCTTGCGCTGTGGACACAAAAGGGGAGACTTCTATCACACCATCTGGTTCTGCCCGGAAATTCAGAGTTTTTGGAGAGAGGTGTTGAAAGAGCTGGGTGAGGTGTTAGGGATTACCCTCCAGTTAGACCCCAAATTGGTCCTCCTAGGCATGACGAATGACGTGGATCTGGCCCCGCCCACTACTGATTTTCCTGGTACTGGCATTAGTGATGGCCAAGAGGGATGGCGCCAGGAAATGAGGGGCACCCGAGCTGCCGCAATTAGAGGATTGGAGGAGGGGGTTGGATCTATATATGGCTGCCGAAAGAGTCACTTACAAGGCGAGAGGATGCCCCAAGAAGTTTGGTAAGGTCTGGGGCAAATGGCGCCACTATCATGGTCTTGATGGAGGGATTTGATCTGGCCGGAATGCACGGGTACATGGACCTAATGGATCAGGAGAGGGATAGGGAACACAGAAATGCATTAGTAAGGTCTGGGGAGAGTGTTCTGTTGATATTCGAGGGCAAAGAGGACTGTGTCTTGGTTTTAGAGGTAGTGGGGGGTGGGCAGGGGGCTGAGGGAAAGGGTATGCTGATCGAGAATGACATGCTTGTTTTGTGGTTTGCTATGGAAAAAGTCAATAAAAATATATTAAAAAAAAGACTGAGACAGTGTATTCAAGATGAGTAAGGGGGGGTGAGGACGGGGGACTGGGGTCGGGTGTGTGTTAGGCCACCCACAATATGCTTTGCCGGAACTGTTAATCTAAAGAGCGCCCTTGGTCTACAATGCCAAGTAATGAAGGTTAATTTATATGGACTTAGTAGAGTTGGACTTCAGTTAACGTCAGAACAGTCCGACCCAAGGGATGAGGGGGTTGTGAGGCAATGTGTCAGGCCCCTTGAGAAGGGGAACAGAAAGAGGGAATGGAGGAAAGTAACAATATATTGACAGGGCCTGTTCAGTGGTAAATACTGTAAACTGTTGTGGACGACGTACATGGGACCGGGTAGCGGAAAGAGAGCGAAGGTGTTTGGTATGTGGAGCTACCGCCGCCCATGAGTGCCATGCACAACTGTACAGACATGGGAGGGAGCACACAGGGTCTGCACGCGACCAAGTTGGGGGAGGCCAGATGTGGGTGGGGGGAGGGTCAGGAGGGGAGGCGTTTCTTGGTCACAGGTTGTAGGGGTGGTATGTTTTTGTTTTTTGACTTTGGAACACTATGTATGTGCACACAGCACGCCAGATTTTTAAGGAATGTTCTGCGGTGGGTGTACTGTTTTTGTTTTATCATGCAACACACGTTACATAAGCACACTGAAAGAAGGATGTTATTCAGAGACATACATTGCTAATGGCGAACGGCACTGAGAGTAAAGCGCCGAAACCCGGTAGACTCACTGAGTGCAATGACTTGAAATGTTAGAGGACTCAACGACTTCCATAAAGTACGTAAAGTGTTGAGTTTCATGACCAGGCACAACATTGATGTAGCCCTACTGCAGGAGACGCACCTTCCACTAATGAGTGCCATACTCGTTAGTGGAAGTAAGGGCCTACTAGGAAATATTAAATCAGCTGGATACACAACGCACGCCAGGGGGGTATTAACATGGGTTAATCCCAAGTCTGATGTGGATCCCAATGGCCGCTATGTCATATCCAGATGCCGGGGTAGGGGTATCGACTGGATTATTGTAAATGTGTATGGCCCTAACTATGACTGTCCTGAATTTTTCTCGCAGTTAGCCACAGTGACACAACGATATCAGAACGCACATTTTTATGGGGTGACAACTTAAACATGGTCAGGGACCCAAGCCTGGACAGGTCAGGAGGCCGGCTGCGGCTGCGAGAGAACTGGAGAGAGTGATGACCTGTATTGAGCTCGAAGATGTGTGGAGAGTGCGGAACCAGGGCCCAGGGGGTTATACTTATTACTCAGCCTACCATAATATACACACACGTGTAGATTATTGGCTAGCCTCGACGACGCTGGTGGAACATATTAGATCTTGTAAAGTTCTGCAGCGCACACTCTCGGATCATTCACCAATATTGTTGGTTTTAGCAACGCCCAAGAAAATTTTGCCACCGTTTACATGGCGTTTCCCCCTTACTCCCTGCTTGATCCTACTTTCAATGGGGAACTGGCTGAGGCAATAGAAAAATGTTTTGAAGTTAACATAGGCTCGGTGGATAGCTTCCAAACAGTGTGGGAAGCCTTTAAAGTATATATACGTGGAATAGCGATGTCCAAACATTCGGGGGTGCTAAAGGCTATAAGGCAGAGATTAGTGGACCTGGAACAGAAGCTAAGACACCTGGAAGAAAGGCAAGGGACGGAAGGGGACAGGGAACGAGAGGAAGAAATTAAGGCATTGCTGGAAGAATATCATGAGGCTGCGTACAGCAAATTAAAACATCTGGGCAAATACGCAACAACACACACTTATGGTGAGGGAGATAGGCCAGGTTCTGTACTGGCCCAGATTATGAAAGCGAAACGCGGGAGAATGCTGATAATGCAGGTGAGATCTGCAGAGGGCAAAATGCTCACGGAAGAAACAGAAATAGCAGAGCGGTTTCAACAATACTATGCAGATCTATACACCTCGTGCTCAGGGGACATGGATGATGAAATACAGGACTATGTAGAGCACATCGAGCTGCCCTACCTTTCGAATGTACACAGTAAATTCTTGATGCTTCCCATCGAAACAGATGAGATACTGGAGGCTCTAGCGAGCATGAACTTGAAGAGCGCCCCTGGGACAGATGGCCTTACAGCTGATCGATATTTTGCTCCCTCACTTAATCACACTCTTTGATGATTTATGCATTACAGGTAGCATGTCGTGGTCCATGAGAGAAGCGGTATTGGTAACTATCCCCAAAACAGGGAAACCGCCGGAGGAGTGCGGCTCTTAACGCCCACTATCATTCTTAAATGTAGATACTAAGATATTTGCAAAAATATTGGCCAAACGCTTGGCATCCCTATCCCCGTTATTAGTGGCACCAGAACAGGCATGAGTCATCCCTAGCAGATATCTCACATATAATATCCGCACAGTGTTTGGCACCATACAACATGTAAAACAGGATACTAAGGCAATGGCGGCACTCCTGGATATGGAGAAAGCATTTGACTCGGTGGAGTGGGCTTTTATGCGCCGGGTTCTGACAAGGATGGGGCTGGGGTCGGTCTATTTGCTGTTGATCAGCGCACTGTACAATAAGCCTACAGCAAGGGTCTGCATAGGTAATTTAGTCACGGACCGGTTCGCCATCTCCAGAGGTACTAGACAGGTTTGCTCACTGTCCCCTTTGTTATACACCCTGGTTGCGGAACCATTAGCGTGTACCCTCAGGGAATATCATGGTAATGAGGACATAGGGTTCCCGTTGTACCGGAGAGTGGTGTCAACATATGCATATGACACTCTGCTGTATGTGCGTAACCACGAGCACAACCTGTCTGCTGTACTCAGGGAAGTGGTGCATTTTGGTACATTATCAGGTCTGAAAGCTAACTGGGCAAAGTCCACAATTTTCCCGCTGACCACGATCACGAAAGAATTTGACTTGGAATATCCGCTGCAGTGGACTTATGACTCTGTTTGATATTCAGGCATTCGATTACATACAGACTCTGAGACGATTCTTAGGGAGAACTATGGCACCGCCATTGATAAACTGGAGGATGATGTGGAGCCCTGGTTCAAGCCTCCGCTGTCATTGATGGGACGGATTTCAATTATGAAAATGGTGGTCTTACCCAGGCTCCTGTTTCTATTCACAAGCATCCCGATTGTCCTGTCATGATCCTTTTTCCAGAGACATAACCAATTGATGCTAAAATTGGCGTGGGCAGGCAAGCAGGAGAGGGTACAATGGCGGGTCCTCATGCTACCCTACCATATGGGAGGCCTGGGAGCACTGGACTTTGAGCTCTACTATACGGCGGCCTGGAGCGTGCATCTCCACACTTGGATCCGTGGTGATCCACGTATCCCGTTTCTGCGCATGGAAACCTTATTTACTGCTCGCTTTCGCCGCCGGCTACGATTTTTGAAGCGCCGGACCGCAGAACTGGGTTCCTGGATGCAATGAATGATACCTGACATGCGTGGCATAGTATACTGCAGCAACAGGCAAGGGCTTTGCCATACACGCCGGTTATGCCAATTGAGTGGGCACTCTGGTTGACTCCGTGTAAAGATAGAGGAGTCATTAAAGCCCTACAGACATTAAACATTAAGGTTGTGCGGGACCTATTCCGGGAAGGAGTGGCGAAAAGTTGGGAACAAGTGGAAGGGGGGGGTGGGAAAAAGCACTCTGCTGCTACGCTTTCAGTATCACAGGGTGCGGAGTGCTATGCTGGAAATGTTTGGAGAGGATATGACTGAGCCACCGGAAGTCCCGGGATTAACATATGTCATTAAATCCAATTACCCCCGTAAGATAGTCACAAACATAAATAAAATAGCTATGGCACACAGAGCAAATCGCTAAACGACAGACAGACTGGCGTGGCAACGGGATTTGCAAATGACTATTGACGATAAGATGTGGCAGTAATGTTGTTCGAACACAAGGCGTGTCTCGTTTCATGGCAAGCATAGGCTCATACATTTTAAGTTTGACAACAGGGTCTATTACACGCCAGAACGTTTGTGCAGATACAGGCTCGGGGAGAGGCGTCTTGCGAACAATGCCATACCCCTGCTGCAGATTTCATACACTTTGCCTGGTACTGCCCGGGTGTGTTTGCATTCTGGGAAGACATATTTAGAGAATTGGGGAGAATAGTTGATATAGAGCTGACCCCGGACCCTACAGTGGCTTTACTAGAATACTCTAAAAATCTACCTAAGGCAATACGCAGACTTGTAGATATGGTACTGCTCATTGCAAAATGGGTGGTGGCACTGTGCTGGATGAGGGGCCCTGTACTAACAGTTAAAAGTTGGTTGCATGATATGTTATATTGCTGTGTGCAAACAGAGAATTAAAGTGAATTGCTTCCCCCCCCGCAGCAGACTGAAGAATTTTTGGGGGTTGTATATGACATATAAACATAGGGGTGATGGGGGGGCGGGGCGTAATGACAGAGACACAGACAATTGGAAAGATACGTCTAGAAGTTTATTGATAAACTGTGCGATTATTTAAAATCATTACAGTGTATAAATATGCAGTTTGATTCAGATAAAATACAATAAAATACAGTAAAATACGCCCCCCCCTGCTCGACCTACACCGGTCGGGGACCATTGGTGCAGCTATGTGGTCTCGATACTGACTGTGTTCACTGGTACTATACATTATTAATATTAAAAAGAATTAAAGTTTTTAGTGTCATCATGAGACCTTGCTACTAGAGTCTGGAAGGGGTGTAAAAGTTCGACATCCTCAGTTGCACTGTGGGCTTTATCGGCCCCTGAGTCGGCCCCAGCTTTTCGGCGACTCCCACACAGACAATTGACATAGATACACACGCCAGCGAGACGGCAGAAGGTTAGGTGGACGGAGTGCGGAGTATGAGAAGTACCATCGAGAAATGGGAATGCCAGATTTAAGATGCATGCACAACAGGTGGGGGAAGGCGTCCTGGCAGAATTAGAGAGGGAGCGCTGATGGGACACGGGGTGACAGGCTGCATACCTATTCACAGCAGTTCAGATAAGAACCGGTAACAGTGGCAAAAACACCAGGGGTGAACTGAGACTATAACAGGGGATACCTTCAGGCGGGTGTGAAAGATTATGACCCTCAAGTCCGAATAGAGTTGAGTAAAGTTGATGTTGCTGCCTGCCCAAGTTGGGTTGTTGGCTTAAAGCTGTGTATACAGGAGGTGCTTAGGATTTTTCTTATTTGGGATTGTAAATGTTTGTTGCATGACAATTGTAAGTTGTTGCGTTTATATGCAATAAAAACTTTCTTTTAAAAATAAAAAAATGTTTACCAATGTCCACATATTTGTACCCACAGGAAAATGTTTTAAACACAAGGTGAAAAGGAAGGTCAAGATAGGGAGAGAAATGAACCAGTGAATCAGCAAGATGGCTGAAGGAGTTTCAGTTATAATAAAAGGCAATGTTTCTAACCTTTCTATATTAAGCATCATGTAGGTCGATTCTTTCCTCACCATAACTGTGTGCATGCATGTCAAATTATAAGGCAAAAACAATTCAGTTGCATTCAAATACTCCCATGGCACTCAATTCCATTTCAGAAATTGCAATGTCCAACTTCATTGTAAAATCAATTTTATCTGAGTTTGGTTATTTTGAAGCACAGACATTCTGAATAATATAAATCCAGAAGAAAACAATATTATCCAATCAATATACATGAGTTGACAATGTGGTCATTCCATTATCGACAACTGACAATGCCTTTCCAAATTGTTCCTATTATTTTGTCTTAGCCTTTCTGCATCTTCTATTTGAGAAATGTTCCAAAGATCAATATGATTGGCACATATAAAATGTTTTGAACAAGGAGCTCTGGGACCTAGTAAAAGATCTTGTTAATTCATATAATCAGAAAGCAGTGTTAAGTGCTCTTTAACTGCAGAAAAGGTGGAATGTTTTAATCATCATTCCTACGCGATAGGTAGGAACTACTGAGTGTTGAGACTGAATATACCGGGGGTCTGGCCTGCTTGCAATAGACCTCTGGGAAGAGTTTTAAAAACAGGCCTTACAGCCATTGGTATCAATGGAGTATAATAACCACCCACCTGACCTAGAAAATGACGAATTGTAAGTTATGTTTCACTCATCCCATTAAGCTGATGTTCTGTGAAATTAACAAACTGTTGCCATTTAACAAAATTTGCAACAGAAGGAATGTTTGGTGTATTTACATTTTTCATATTACCCAGCCAAGACATGTAGTCTGGTGCATTGTTTTGTTTAAAAATATAATTTGGTGAGGAATCGGACAAGCCAAAAACAAAGCATCTGTGCCCTGGACCTACCTGTGTCGGGTTCCCCTAACAGATTTAGGCTTAATATTAGTAATAAGTTGGGACATATACAAATTGGCATAAATCAGTTTTGTTTGAATGAGCATATTTTTCTTTGCTGGTGAAGATGTAAGGCTATAAATATGAATAGGATCTGTAGGGACATGTCAAAGTAACACAAGAAGGGCGAGAAGAGGTAATGCTCAAAAGAGCTGAAGAGGTGGACACGTCCTCCTCAAGATATTTTGTCAAAAAACAAAGGGATCCACCCTTATGGGAAAGTATAGAAGTGTTCCTCCAGGACTATGTGTGTCTCCTAAATGATGGAAAGCACACAGCTTTGTTTAAATACCTCTCACCCACCAAAAGGACCCTTGGTGGCATGCTTTGTCATTGGGGTCTTCCCGCCCCACTGCGGGATGGGCGTGCTGCAACCTACAACTACGTGGAAGCACTGGTTATGAAAAACAATACTATGTGTGGTGTAGGAGTGTGAGTGGAAGGGTCAGAAGTGAGTAAATGGTGAAAAATATAAAAATACCTGGCTCAGTGGAAAAAATATTTTTTTCCACTGAGCAGCGGTGAGGCAGTGTCCTGTGAGGAGGTAACCTTGATATTTGTGTGACTATAGGTACCCCTTCCCTCCCATTTTGAAGGCTCACAGGGCATTATCTGGGCAATATAAGAAACCCATTTAGCAATACACCTACTGGGGTATAGTATACCGTGCATGTTAAATTTAGGTGCACCACTTAGGATTATATGTAAATATACAGTTGTTTTGATTTGAGTGTAGAAGGGATCTCTTGTGGAGTGCTGGCTCATTGTATATAGTGCTGTGCATAATTATGGGAACAAAATGTTTCACCATAATTTGCAGAGTTCAACTGTAAATACTAATTCTCAAATACAGTGTACTACTCTAATTCAGATAGCATTTAAGGTATTTTTAAGCCATGTATGGATTATCTGGCACCACCCTCTGAGTGACATAAGCGGCCTGATTCAAAGCCCCTTACAATTGTTTACTGTGGAGAAGGTGGTTGTAGCAATAGGTAAGCCTACTGCTTTGAAAGCTCCTGGTCCCAATGGGGTTCCAGTAGACATTTCTAATGCCGCTATTGACTTATGGGCTCCAGTCCTTGCAAATGTTTTTAACGCAGCTGCCTGTGGGACCATCCTTCAAACCTGGACTGATTCTATTCTTGTCCCCATATTTAAAAAAGCAGACGGGGGATCCCAAGTGTTACTGCCCTATATCCCTCCTGGACTCCTCGGCTAAACTTTTGGGAAGGATTGTTTTAGATCGATTGGATGGTGTAGAACCATGAGTTGACTGACATCCAATATGGTTTCAGGAAGGATATAGAGTCTATGGTTAGTAAATACACACTAGTGTGAGGAGGGTTTTATTTATCTCTTTCACAGATTTTCCAGTGCCTTTGATTTAGATAATCATTCAACCCTTTGGAAAACTTTGATAATGGTGCCCCAATAGATATTATTACTATTCTTTCCCAGATGTACTCTTTAATGACCTCACATGTAAGATTTGGGTTGGGGGGAAAGTGCACACCTAGATTTAGTGTTAAAAGAGGGCTAAGACAAGGATTGTTATAGCTCCCATCCTCCTCTCCCTCACATAAATGGGCTTGACAAGGAGATACCGAAGTTAGACGCTGACGCACTAGAAATTTGACTCCCACCCACTCCGGTGCTCATATAATGGCGATGATGCAGTGTTAATGTCTAGAACTGCAAATGGTCTTCAAAAGCTGATCGATTGCTTCACCACACATATGGAGCACAAATACCTTAAATTAAATCTGGCTAAGACTTTTATTATGGCGTGTGGAAGAGATAGAGCCAAAAAGAAATCCTTCTTTCGTTAGGGACATAAATTAGTAGAAGTAAGACAATTTTCCAATCTGCTTGTACTTTTTCAAGCTCTGGATCCTGGAACCCCCACTTAAAACTAGCACAGTCACAACTTGCTAGATAAACTGAGGCCTTGTTTAGGTTTGCAAGGAAGGTTGGCAATAAAACTATTCGTGAGATGTTTCAACTTTATAGGAGCAAATGCACATCTTCAGCCATATATGAAGCAATTCTTTCAGGGGCAAGCCAGAAAAATATTCTGCAATCCCATGAAAATCAATTTTTGGCTAGGCTAGTTGCTGTACTGTATACTATAACTACCTTTATTACTCCCAGAGAATTAAGTGTTACATTTGTGGAGGACATAATTGATTCAAGTGCGATAACGGGTTGTCATAATATTTGGAGTAAACCAGGCATGAAAAATCTCAAGAGAAGTAATCAGCAACTGCCTTGCCCTCGCTGGTTTACTTCAATAGGGTAATAAAGTAAATTGACTTGGAACTCCAAATTAAGAATCCAGCAAATATATCACAGTTTGGTAAGAAAGAACTAAAAAACATCTTTATCTATAAGCAAGCAGCCAAAAAAAGAGTTTAAAGCTAGGCAGAAAACTTCACTAAGCAAATACTTAGAAAGGCCCTTACAATCTCGGCTGCGGGGTTTCCTTGTGATGGTTATAGATGTTTATTAAAGATTTTATCTGACCAGGCTATGTTTTATTATTAAATAATTTTATAATATATCAGGAAGCCTATAAGTTTTTATATAGCCTTGACACTGATTATATTTGCCATGTTGTTTCCCTTTTTCAAGCGTGCTATAAAGGTACGGAAAACCCTTACTTTGTATGACCAATTGGTGTATGAATATGACTAGCTATATGGTTATATATTGTGTTTTATTTTTTATATGATACCATTTGTGTATTTAATATTTGTAAATCTTCTTGTTTTTATGTGTTTTTAATTGTGGATTTTAATACCAACATAATAAAATCTTGATAGATGAGCTTAACTATGTATACTCTTATGATTATTGAATTATGAAATCAAATAAAGCTAATTTTGACTTTGACTTGGCATATTAGGAAGTCATAACCTCACATTGATCAGAAACGGAACCTGGGTAAATAATTTAATCCATAGGAGCTTTGAAAACATGTAGAATTTTTACTGTTTCTGTTGGACCCAAAATGTAACAGGGAACTTTATCCCAAACAACACCATCATGGATAGGAAATGCAGTAATGTTGACCAGGGACAAGTCTTTTCAGACCTTATGTGATGAAGATGGGAGCATAAGCTACCAGTTTTGGTGGTTTGATCTGGTAGATAGTGCCCTTTCAATAGTAGAAAGACAACCGTAATAAATACAATTCAAAGGAAGAGAAAAAATAAGGAAAGAAAAATCCAGCAGTAGGCCCAAGGAGGAATCAGATACGTATGTTTAAACCCAAGGAAAAATGCATGTGTACCACATACAAAGGTGGGTGAAGAGCCAGAAGAAGAATAATCAAAGGTGACAAAATTACAAACCTCGGCAGTCTGAGTGAAAACAGGGTCCTTGTCGGGCAAAGGAGAACAGGTAGGCACCTCCAAAGTTGGTTCATAATTACATTTCATTGCAAGGTGCAGCAGTGGAAAGCAGGAAACTCACATTAGACACACATCCTTTATGATCATCAATTAACTGGGAAGATGGAAAGTTCAGAGTCTGAAGACCCCAGCTAGGGGGTAGAAAAATTAGGACTGCCCCAAGCATGTAGAGGGATTTGCTTCAGAGTAGGGAGACTGTGCAGGAACTACCCAGAAACCCTGTGGCCTACTGTGTAGAACTGGCCACATGGTGTAGCTTGATCAAAGCAATTTAAACGAGTCCATTATATATACAACCAGCAAGTGCTGGCAAAATCACAGATCAAGTACCTTTGATAGCAAGGACAGGCACAGGTGCATGGTAGGATGCGCCATCCTTTTTTTTAGCTGCAGTCTTCTCTTGGACTAGATCTCCAACTTTAGGAATCTAGCCTGAAACTGCTGGTTGTTCCTTCACTTTTTCAGTGGCATAACGTTTAGAATTCAAATTAGACTGCTCATCTTGGAAGTCTTGTAATTCCTGTAGGACAGCGAAATATTCATTGATGTCAAAGGGTGCATCTCCAGCCACTGTGCCGGAGTAATCAAGATCTGGTACATACCTTTTGACCCCGAAGGTGTTCGATCTCCCAAAGACCTTCCAGGCTGAATATCTACAGCTCTCTGGACTCCTATGACCTGAATCTAACACTTTTGCTGTTAAGCACCGTCAAATTTTGCTCAGGATGATAGGGGCAAAATAATGCAGAGCAACACCCAGGGTGCCCATAGTATCCCGGTGTGATGATACAGACAGTCATACATTGTGATAACTTGCATTTACCGTTGACTCCATTTTGTCTTAACTACATTTTGTGGGCATGGTTTCATCTTGTGTCTGTCTGACCATGCCTTTCAGCTGCGAACACAGACAGACCCAGGTTACTTGCGTGCACAGGTTATTTATGTTTCTCACTTTACCGAGCAAGAGAGTTAAGCTGCTAAAACATAAGGCATGGGATGCGTACAGTGTCCAAGGATGAGAATGTGAAGAATTCTGCCCCAGAACTCTAATTGGACCCTAGGCAGCTCTGTCGAGTGATCTTGACACAGAGAGTGTAGCCAGCACCTACGGCATGGATGAAGGGAGAGGAGGGACTGTGAAGGACTCCTTGGAGGATTTCACACAGAATGAGATTAGTGATATTGTAGACAGACTCCGATGGAGTGTCGGGTGAAACAATGATTGTATGGATGGTGTGTTTTTTTTATTCAGGGCACAGGGAGTAGAGATGCGGCATAGTTTTGTATACTAAGCAGTCATCCTGTTGTGCAAGATGAGTTTAGGAATTTTCAGGGAAAAGTGCAGATCGCATTACTATAGTTGGTGGCAGATAAATGTTCATGCAAATACCCAACGGAGTCAGATTGGCCGCCAAACTGATAAGCCCTGGTTTACACTAAGGTATGCAATGCAGAGAATGAAAGAGGATGCAAAGAGATTTGCAATTCTCATAGGTGCTCCCCATGATTTGATAAATGGACTGCTAAATATATCATTGCAAAATAAGATAATTTGTTTAGCTCCCCCAGCCTATAAACATGTTATAATGATGATGCAGTTGATTAATCAAACAGGCAATCTCTTGTCTCAGGTGCTTGAAGCAGTACATAATTTGCCTAAGACCTGGTGGAGAGGAACAAACCTGAGAGGGCCTCCTGGTCTGAAACTCATACTGATAACAATAGAGTGTCCCGGAGAGAAATTTTTATGGCATCGTTTAAAGACAGGGTGTCAGAGGAAGAAATTGATGGCATAGATACCAAGAATGTGGGAGATAATAAATGGGTGAATCAGAAACAGGTGTTGTCAGAGGTGAAGGAGGAAAGAGCTGATAAGGACCGAGAGAGAGAGAGAGACGTACAGGGAAAAAAAGAGAGAGAGACCTGTTTGATGGGAGGGAAAGAAGTGAGTTATGACCCGGCAGAAGAGGTCAGGAGCCGCAGTGGGGGCAGAGATGAGGAGTTTCCTGAAGATTATTAGAGAGATTATCTTCAGAAGACAAGAGACATGTATGGTTTACTGATAGCTCAGCCAGGTATGTGGGGGCTAAGAGGCATTGGAACGTGGTGTTGTACAAAACTGTGACCAAGAAATTGTTAACTGCTACCGTAGAGGGAAGAGTAGCCAGTTTGCAGAACTATATGCTGTGTGTCAAACTTTTAAACAAAAATTACCTGGAAACTGTCATATTTACACAGACTCATGGTCTACTGCCAATGGGTTAGTTGCCTGGGTTCTCACAAGGCATGCCCATAACTGTATGATACATTCAAAAGAGGTGTGGGGTGAGGAGTTGTGGCAAGAGATCTTGGAAAAGTTACTGCAAAGCACACTTACTGTATGTCACGTAGATGCACACTGCACTACAGACTCATTTGATTGGAGGTGTTATTCCTTTGTAGATCAAAAAGCCAAAATAATTGGAGGCCGAGGTGGCAACAGAAAGTTCTGATTTGGTGGGAATGGTTAAGTTGGAACACCAAAAATGTGTAAACCTGGAAGAGAAAGCCACTAACAGGAGGGCAGAGACTAGAGTTATGCATATTCCTCAAAACTGCGATTATGCAATACCCCATTTGTCAGCATATACAACACAGAACAGTTCCACAGGTGGTGAGAGGTAAGCTAGGTAAGGGAGAGCTGCCAGGGCAAATATGGAATATCGACTACATTGAGCCATTGCCTATTAGTCAGGGTTGTCAGTGTGCATGTACAGTGGTGGATACTTATTCTGGCTACTTGATAGCCTTTCCGTGTAAATGCCCCACTCAGCAGAATACTTTGAAAACACTGAATCTACTTGTTTTGTATTATGGTATGCCATTGCATATGCTTCTCATTTCAAAGGCAAATTGGTGCAGGATTATTGTGCACAACAGAGACTGGACTTATCATATTCCTCACTACCCACAAGCTGCTGGACCGATTAAGAGAATGAATGAATGGATTGTTGAAAGTTCAGCTAAAACAATTGTCTAATGCATCATTAAAAGGTTGGAAAGATAACTTGCATGATGCATTATTAGTTTTGAATAACATACATTTGACAATACAGAAACTCCGTTAATGTGAATGTTGACACTAGCCTTGCAGATACAGCCTCACATGGCCACTAATATTACCTTGTACTGAGGGACATATCCCAGAGCCTTAGCTCCATATCGGGCCAACCCAGATGCTGCAGATCTTGATTTACATTTTTAACAGATCTACAGACTAAAATCCAGAGATTTGGCTTTAATTGAAACTGGGATTTAAGCTTGGATTCCTACGGAGCATTTTGGATTGATTGCCCCTCAATCCGGGCTTGCTTTGAAAGTTTTAGGAGGGATAATAGACTCTGATTACCAAGGAAAAATACAAGTGATACTGTTGAACAGTGGAGTCACTGATTTAGTAGTGCAACTCAGAGATTGAGTTGCTCAGATTATCATACTATCATCCCACCAGTTTATGGTGGAATTGTTAGGAAGAGGACTGCCCCAGCCTTTCTTACTGAATGAGGAAAGGGAAGATTAGGATCGAATGATAAGAACCCAGGACACAAAGTATGGATTGAATCCCCCAACAACCCCCCTAAACCCACTTAAATCATAGCTACAGGAAAAGACAACATCCTAGTTGTAATGAAACCTAGAGAAGAGAAATGGGAAGATGTGTCTACTGATAAATGATAATTGTGAAAATGCATTAAACTTGAGGTTTTTCTGGTCTTTCAGATAACAGCATGGCGTGTTAATGTCCTGATTGCACTGGCTGATGTGTATTCGGGCGTGTCCAGAGGGGAATGGGAGGGTCCACCAACATTAAGAGCACCCTCAACATTATCGCTACCTGTTTAGTTATAATTCCTACTCCTGTTGATGTTCTGTTACACATCTTTTTTACTACCAATATTGATGAGGTGGTGGAAGAGAGCAATGTCAGAACCCACCCCTCTTTACTCTTATGTCCTATCTTGTTCCTACGGGAAGAAATGCTGGTAGCAACTGTAGCCAGCATCCCCCATGTTTACCTATGGAGCAAGATAGCCTTACAATATTGAAAAACGAAAATGGCTGTAATTCACTACCAGAGCATGTCACCTGCATCAGCACATGCTCTACTTTTCACATACACTGCACCCTGCCCAGGGGGGTACCTTGGGCCTTCCATAGGGGTGACCAATGTGCACAAAAAGGGAAGGGTTAGGTCTGGTCAGTAAGGACACTGACCAGGAGGACATGGCAGTTCACAGACTGCACACAGGCACTGCGGTAGCAGGACTGAGACACAATTTTGGGGCTACTCACGTGGGTGGCACAATCATTGCTGCAGGCCCACTAGTAGCATTTGTCATCACCAGCCCTGGCACACTCAGTGCACTTTACTAGGGACTTCTTGGTGATACAAATATGCCAATCATGTATATCCAATCATCATAACAATTTACACAGGGAGCACTTACACTCTGGCACTGATCAGCAGTGGCTTCAAAATACAGGAGGTAGAGGCCAAAAAGACAGGGGAAACCACGCCATAGATGCCAGGTCTAACACAAGTTATGTGGGTTTCACCCTGAGATTACAGGAAACCTGTGGAAAAATAGAACTCATATCATAAGATATAATATCCGGGCCCAGAAGATCCACCTCCAGGCCAGAAGCTCCGCCTACGGGCCGGAATCTCCGGCCCGAGTGTGGACTTAAAGTTAGTAGTCGTAAATCCATTCTGTGAATACCAAAAGTAGTAAGTGCATTCTGTGAATACCAAAAGTAGTAAGTGCATTCTGTGAATACCAAAAGTAGTAAGTTTAGGGTTTTGTCTTAAGTTAATTCTGTGAATCGGGCCCATACATTCCAGCAAACCTGATGAGTGGACCATGTGCCTTAACAAGGTTAGGACTTATGATGTTTCCTTTCCATTCAGGTTTACGTTATCGTTATGCTAGAGAAGCATTTTAAGGTCTGAAGACTGATTATGAAATTACCTTGTTATGTAAAACTGAATATATTAGTTTAGCTTTAGTAGGCATTCCTGGGTTAACTGTGTATAATACTAGGATAATAAACAAGCTTCGCTGTTTAATGGTGAAAAATCTTATGGGGGTGGCAGGGATTATAACGTATGAGAAAGCGCAACGGCTATACAATCTAAGGCACAGGGATTTTTTAAAATACTTACAAGTTAGGTCGGTCTTATCAAAGAAATGCAGGGGGGGCGATATGCAAAAAATAGATGTAATTGAAGCTATAAGAAATGAGACAGGATGTAGCATATCACAACTATATGACGAAATGTGTAAATATAAAGAGGATGATTCTGAAAAAATTTATGAGAAATGGAGATCCAAATTAGGGCTGACAGGGAACGAGGCCGAGAAATCGTTAAGATTGTTAAACTCTGTGCTGAGGGCAACAAATGTACAAACACAACAATACAAAACACTGTTTGAACTATATCATACCCCCCATAGAGTGGCACAATGGGGTGGAACCAATGGTGTAACTTGTCCAAGATGCCATTCTACCCAAGCTGATACCATCCACATGTTTGCATCTTGCCCGGCTTTAGACAAATATAAACAAGACTTGGAGCAATTCTTTAAGAATTCGCTGGGAATGAATATAACATTACTAGACGAAGAGATGGTTTTGGGGGTAACAAAGGATAGCGTGGAAGTACCCCATTTCGAGTTTTTGTATATAGCCATGGCATTAAGCAGATTATGTATAGCTTCACTTTGGAAAGATCCAAACCCACCAACACTACATCAATGGATCTCTAGGGTATTGGCCATATTCACGCTGGAGTGGGCTCTAGTGGAAAAAAGGGGAAGGGTGAGAAGAGAGATTGCAAAACGGATATGGGCCCCAATAACAGAGTGGAAGCTAAGATTGGGGAGTCAGTAACTAGATATACAATAACCCAAATGATCTCGATTTTGTAAAAATAAGCACAGCAAACATGTTAAGGGCAAAATGCTTCATATGAATTAATTGGTAAAAAAAGGGGGGGGAAAGGGGGGGGGGAAGGGAAAAAAATAAAAATAAAATAAAAAGGTACTATGTTATGTTAATTCTTTCGTTTTTTTGTTTTTCCTCTATCTGTTACTATGCATTCTCTTGTGCAATAGGTAATGAAAATGTATTCTTGATGATGATGAATAATAAAAACATTTAAAAAAAAAAAAGAAACTTCTACTGCTTTTTATGAACTGATATTGGATGTTCGGGGAACAAGAAAAGCTGCTTTACAAAATAGGGCTGCTATTTTCTTTTTACTTTTAAAACATAGACATGGCTGTGCAGATTTTGAAGGATCGTGTTGTTTCCGTCTGTCGGATCATTCCACGTCCATCCATTCACATCTTAATGCACCGCAGGAATTAGTCAAGGGAGTGAAGCACGATGTAGACAAAGGGTGGTGGGATTGGTTATTTGGATGGTTACCTAACTTTGGGCACTTCGCTATATTTTACGTGTCATTTTTATTATAATTTGTATCTTCGCATCTATTTGTTGCTGTGTGCGATGTATGCCCATCTTTATATTTGTAATTCGTCATAGAGCTATAATGTTTAAACCTGTGAGTTATGCTAATTATTAATCAATGGCCAAATAGTGGAGTGTAATGCTATAGGCAGTTATACATTGGGAAATTGTGTATTGACCATTTAATCTATTTTGCCTTAACTACATTTTGGGAGCACGGTTTCATCTTGTGTCTGTATGACCATGCCTTTCAGCTGCAAACACAAGTAGGCCCAGGGTACTTGCATGCACAGGTTGTTTATGTTTCTCACTTCACCGAGTAAAAGAAATAAGCTGCTAGAACATATGGTGTGGGATGCGTACAGTGTCCAAGGATGAGAATGTGAAGAATTCTGCCTCAGAACTCTCATCAGAACCTGGCCAGCTCTGTTGAGTGAACTCGACGCATAGAGTGCAGCCAGCACCTACAGCACAGATGATGGGAGGGGGAGCTTTTAGAAGCCTCTCTCCGTGTTAGTAAAATGTATAAAGATGGAGAACTCTTGGCACTTTGACAGAAACTCTCCTGCACAGCGAACGTGCCACTCAGAGCCTTCTTTGTATGCCCGGTTGAGATCTCCTGCCTGAGATTGTCAACTGGTTTCCCAGTCGTACTGGCATGGATGATGCCAAACAAACAGCCGGTGAAGTATTTTAAGTTCTAAATATTTACTCTAGTGTATATACATTTAATACATGCATTTATCTTATTTGTGTATTATTGTCATTTGATACATAGGAATTTGCTGCAATAAATATTTCCCTTTACTTTACAAATAAGTGTTGAACTTTGTTCACGTTTTGGTTCACTAAAGTGTCTAGAGTTCTAAGTGTTCATGTTGTGCCCTGGAAGTTTGAAGTCTTACCCCGGTACTCTGAAAAAAAAGTAAGACATCCGGTACGCCTTAGAGGCGAAAGCTGGTCCCTGGTCCGAGTGGAATGCTGCTACTGCATATGTATCATTAAAGACTTGCAATTCTTTAAGAACAGCTTGAGCATCAGCTGATCGTTGTGGTCGTACCCATAAAAACAATAAATAATTGTCCCTAAGACATATTTAAAGGCACCACCCAAATTTAGTGGTCTGTAATGATTTGAATAGACAGATTGTAATGGCTTATTTGAAGCTAAAAGAGGTGTCTACAGTGGACGTTCAGCAGTAGAAGTTTTAATTCGTTAACAAATGTCAAAATTAGGGACATACCTTGTAGTCTGTTAATTAGGACCCAGCCACCAGTAGTGTTTCTGTAGTAAAGAAATTATAGCTGCCACACCAGCATGGGGAGACAGTAATTCCTCAAGAGCATCTATTGTTAACTCTAATCTGCGGTTTCGGTTGGGTATCACTCGATCACCCACCCCAGGTAGGCACGCTAAGAGGATATTTTGAGGACTCAATAGATAGGAGCATTTTGCTGAATAGCCTTTAGGAAGGGGCTTGCCACTAGCCAAAGCAGTGACTACAGCCAGGATGTCAACATCCTTCCTTGTACGTGAATGACTAATTACAGCTACAAGAACAGTGAATGATTTTCTGCAACATGTCCACAAGACAGCTGTCTGAACTGCAGTAAAGCACATTTTTTCTGTTGAGGCAACATTGATTTTTCGTACAGGAATATACATGTGATTTATAAGCAATCCGCACTGTTTCTTGTTCATTAAATAAAACATATGTATCCACTGGAACCCGCAAATATGCAAATTACCACGTTGGTGGTAGTAACACGAGTATGTAAGTGTGTAGACGCAAACATGTCAGTCTGTACATTTCTGAGAATATCAGTATGTTTAGTAGTCCATTGTTTATTAGAAAAATCTGGACAAATTAAATTGTACAACGGTTTAATTCATTGTGCATAGTCAGGTATGTATGTTCTGCCAAAATGTAGGACTCCCTAAAGCGACTGAATCTTGTAAAAAATATTAGGTATTTGCAAGCGAGCACATTTCTCTAAGAAATGTGGTGCTAAGTTTTGCCTTCTTTCGGTAACTGGTATCCCCGAAACAGAACACTGAGAAAAGTAATTTTAGATTGTGGAAAATTGAATTAATAGCCATGTTGAGAGAATCCCAGAATTATGCCACCCACTGTGGTCAAATATGTGTTCAGATCATCATCTGTGAGGCAAATGTCATCAACATATGAAAGCGCTTGTGAATCAATTTCTTGTAAGACTGATGTTACACGGGCAGCAAACAGACCTGGAATGTTCATATACCCTTGCTGGAGCCTACAGAACCTTCTCTGGGTTCCTAGTGCTGTGAATGCAGTCAAAGTGTGTCTTTTAGGTGCTATATTTAACAGAAAAAAACATTGCAACTGTCCAAGATAGTTTGGTATTTCTTATGAACATTGTTGTTTATTAAGCCTGTCCTATCTGGATTTTGCACCACAAAATTTTGTGTGTGATCGTTTAATCGTCTATAGTCTAAGACTATATGATTGGAATGATCTGGTTCAAGCACAGGAAACATATGATTATTCATAGGGGAGACACAAGGCTCAATTACACCTTGATATTCTAATTGTGCTAGAATTTCCCTTGTAGGGCACTTGGCCTCATGAGTAATAGCGTAGCGCGCTTGCGGGCTGGACCTCATTGGCATAGCATGATAAGGTGAGTCCCTATTCAAACTTGCCTGGTTACGATATAATGCTGGGGCTTGAGCAGGAGCCCATTCTGTTGCACATGCTGCTTTAACTTCCTTAGGAACAATAACAGAAAAGGAAGGCATGATTACTATGGGTGTGCAAAAAGTTCCTCTTGGCCAACGGAGTTTGCAGAGTTTTGCCCACTCTGTGTTCCGCTTGGATGCAGAGTTCAGGCAAAACTGTGCCAACGGCCATGTGGAGTATTTTCTGGCCTATGACTAACCAATATTAAGTTGGCAAGCGCACACAAGAACTTGTTTTCCCTAGCATGATTTTTAAGTGCTAGAATGCCTCCCAATGAGATTTCTCAATGTGGGCGGCAAAAAGAAGCAGTGCACACTAGTGCGCCACGTGGTGCCTTCATGCTGATTTTATGGTGTGGAACAAACTCCTGGTCTAAAAATCACTTTGAGCAGCGTAATGTGCAGAATTCTGCCTGCTCATAGAATTCCGTGTAATCTTGCTGAGTTTTTAAGTAACTTTGAAGGATTTCATGGCGTGAACCTGCACGAGTTATGCCCACCCCTAATGATTACATTCTCTCCTTGTGGGACTTTTTGAACAAAGTCTGGTGGCCAATCAGTCTCAACCAAGAGAACGTGTATTCATTGGTTAAACCTCTGCCAGGATTTTACTTCAACAGTATACATTAGTCACACTCGATTTGTATCGGTAAATCATAGAGTATAGCAGGAGGGTGTAGCTGATGATTTGGAGTTTCTACTTGAACGTAGACATTTGTCCGTCTCACCACCAGAAACTCTTGAGGAGTCTGATGAACTATGGTGACCTCTGATGTGCTTTTGGGCAGAGTTTTCGCTCTCATTTTGTTCCAAAAAAGAGATCTGAGCAATTGGGGCATATTTAGCCGATATTCCTGCCAATTTATTCTTTTTAAATTGGTCTTTTTTCTGTGAAATGTTCCCTTCCTTTTTTATGATGATATCACAAGAGTGCTGTGAGTCCGTATTTGATTACATACATTCGTTCTGCCTTCGGTCATGTCATCCACCTTTCTATGATCTTCTGTTTGAATACTCCTGAAAGAAATGAGAAGGACGTGTATCAGTATACTGATACTGATCAGACTGTTTAATTGTATAATGGCTATGTAAATTGTAACGTTTTCAGAAGACTCCGGTTGCGGAGATCCAGTCCATGTTTCAGTTTTAGCTTTGGTTTTGTCCTCAGGTGTCTGCTTGTTAACTTCGGCATCAGAATTGCCTTTAAGTTGTGGCTTTTTATGCCTGGTTCCCAAACTACCAGAGCCTACAGATGTAAAGGTTTCAGAAATTATTTTATCAAGCTTACATTCTTGGTATGCTGTTGGAACTGTAGCAAGCCGTTGGCTTATGAACAAAAAAGCTGCAGGAAAATCAACCCAGGGATAAAAAACTTCACATCTGTATGCTTTGTGTGCCTCAACCATGAAGGTAACTTCTCCACTGCCATTAGCGAGCCCATGTGACAATAAGTAAGCAGTTACTGCTTACTCACAATTTACAGAATTAACCGCTGGCTGCACCATGACTAATAAATGGAATTTACTGAAAGGAAAACACAATAGGGGACACTCCTTTGAAACAATCATGCTTGATTAATCGACAGACATAAATAGGTGCTTTCTATTTAGCTAAAGGATGATAAAATCATTATCATCACAGACATCTCCATATAGAAGTAATAAAAGAGCTTTAGGAAATGTAAGTAAATTACTCAGGAAACACAATAGATAGGTACCAAACATATAATGTTGGTGACACATGTTATATGGTTCCTACTAATCTAGTAGGACTGTGTATTTAGAACAACAAAACTTCATAATATAGAGACTGAGTCTTCCTATATAATTAGTATATGTTGCCCTGTTTGGTTATCTCACAATACCACATCTAAACTCCTAACCTTTCAGAATTACAGATGCTAACCTCGAACACGACGCTCAGATTCCCAAGGAAATCAGTTAAACAGTATGAACCCTTTCGTTTGTCACTTTTGTAAGGCCAAAGTGTCACAAGGCAAAGATAGAATATAGCATTTTCAAACGTTTATTAAAAAGCTCTAATCTTAGTAAATAACACATTGTTACAAGCATTATTAGAATGGTGAAAAACGCAAACAATTCAACCATGTTAATTGTTTGTAATGTTACTAAAAGTACTCCTCTCTAATACTAAGTTAAATGTGCTAAAGGGAGCATGTTGGGGGTACCCAAATGCCAGGCATGTTGAAATGACCTAACCTCATACCTTGGTACTGTCTGTCAGGAAGCCAGTCATAGTGCACTAACGAATGTACCACCATCTGTGTGTAGAGGTTTGCACGCTTTTCTTCTTTCTCAGCATGAAGGTCCGAGACAGTGGGACTACATCTCAGGCCCAGCAGCGTTCCGTGATGACTCCGGGGGGAAGTGCACCTCTAACCAACTTCAGCATGGAAGATATCTATACTACTATTATAAAGCGAGAACTGTGAACCTTTGAGGCGGGTAAACGCCAGAAGTACACCACCAATCACAACACCCAATACAGCGTTGGAAAGGGGAGGTCCAGGAGATGGACATAGGCTATAGAGCACCACACCATATACATTAGGGGGCTAAGAATGTTAGGGGAAAAGTAGTCCGTTGGGGCATGGGCGTATGCATACAGTGATATGAATGCGGCTTGCAAGAGGCGCAATGGCGTGTGGGCGTGGCATTAGGTAAACGCGGCGTTTGGGGTCATGGACGTCTGTATACAATGCTGCCAGGAGCGCAGAACCGACAAAAAAGGGTATATTAATAACAAACATTTAGTAGGGGACACGAGCGCGGGGAGGAGCGTCGACATCCACATGCCCAGGTGTGCAAAAATGCTGCTGGAGTGCCCATGTCCGGGGTGCGCGATGCTGGTGAGTACCTTTCACCTCGCAAAGCCTTCCCGGACAACGTCGGGACGGGCTGCTAGTTTAAATAATAATATGACAACAGTATCACATGGTGCCAAAGGTGCAGAACAGTATCTTACTTTGTATTGGGAGAAAAAGTTGCATACAACTAACAAAATTAAATGAGGCAGCATGTTGTAAATTGTGCGACCCAGGAACTAAATAAGCAGACTGCAGGATGACAATGCCTATCAGAAAGAAATGTGTGCATAGGCCATTTTCGCAACACAAAAACATGTGCAACCTACTATTAGAAAATGATGCTGAGTTAAAATGAGAAACTAAAATGGAGCCTGAATGTAAACTACATAACATTGGCAGCCCACGAGGAAGGGTGTTACATATTACAGCGTAGGTCATGCTACTTTTATACTTTACATGTTCTAAAAGTGAAAACTCAAAATTGCCATTTTCACTCTAGCAAGGCTGGTGGCTCCATTGGCTAATATCAAGTCAGTATCCTGTGCATTAAGTGATAACTTGCATTTGGGAACCACCAAGCTTAGTGCTCCAAGATATAGCATTCATGTTTACAATACACATAACTTAATGCTGAAGTCAGATTTATGGTCAATTTTAATACAACGGTGACTTTAGAAAGTTACCACTTTCTTTCACTAAACTTCTAGTAGCTGCTTCTGATTAACTGCAGCAGTTTTTACCCTTGACAGTCTGCTTTACTCCTGCTGAGAGGTGTGAAGTTCTCCTTGGAAGGTAAACAAAGGGTCTACTAGAGGGAGGAGGTGTGACCTACTCCTGCCAGGGTGGACTAAGAGTGGTAGCCACAGAGGGTCTCCCTTTAAAGAGGCTACCATCACTGAGAAACTAATGTAAGTCATACCTTAGGTTGCCCACTCCTTTGTGTAAGAGATGGGGCAAGTATATGTTGTTGAGTTAATTAAAACTCACTAGTTAAAACAACCGGGGTGTTAAAAATCGATAAAATGATCCTTATCTCAAATTATACTTTGAATTTTAAAATACAGTCTTTTGTATTGAGCATATTAACATTATACTGTCAGTGGAGGTCATATCAAGCCCTAGCTTTATTGACTATTCAAGCCTGTTGAAGTGTGTAAAAAATAGATAAAGTGTTTGTGCTTTAGGGGGTAAACATGGATTGGACAAGGCTGGCCCACATGTAGTTTGGACTATTAACGTGTTGTTTAAAAGTAGTCCAATTGCTTGCTATTCTCCAGTCGCCTGTGCTCGAGTCTTTCATCCACTATGTCAAAATACTTTGTAAGTCGTCAGTTTAGCTGTATCTCTTCTGGGTTAAAGCACAGTTTTACGGCCTGCCTGCTGGTCCTCATGCCCTTCTGGTTGAATATTGGTCGAAGTGAAGCACATCTCATGTCCATCAGGCTTTGGGCAGATGCAAATATTGTGCTCTAAATCCTATTTTCCTGTTCCACAAACACAGCAGGATTCTTTCCAAGGTGGTAGGTGAGGGAGGATTGGTAAAATGCCAAATCGCAACTTAATTTTTTTTCCTTTATCTTCAGCTTGACGCCCATTTTTAAATAAGCTTATGGCATAAGAGCTTTATAATCGTTAAGCACTATCCAACCATGAGCCCTCTTGGCCAAAGTTTCATTATCTCATGTTATGGATATCATATAGAGCTAGACCTCTGACCTCCTGGTCAGAGACCTGCTCTCCCCCCGCAGCTCTGCTGTCAAGTGCCACTGCTCCGGCACTGTGCTCTGTGCACTGTTGCTCAGGTAGGTGTTTGAGGCCCTCCTTCACCCAGCGAGCGCCTGCCTGCGCCTCATCCCTGGTGGTCTAGTGGGAGAGCCTTGCTCTTCTGCTGGCCGCTGTTGTCTGTGTCTGTCTTTGTGCTGTTTTTCTGTCTTTTTGTGCCCATTCTTGGTCTTCCTTCTAGCCTCCTCACTCTATCTCTGTTGTGTATTGTATTGTGCCAGTAATTGTACCTGTGTTCTCTCTGTCTTTTATTGCGCCTGTAATTGTACCTGTGTTCTCTCTCTTTAGGGCTTTTTTTTGTCTCCCTGCCCGTTTGCCCTCTGTGCCCTTCCTGCCGCTGCTGCCATGTGCCCCCCCTGCCGGGGTCCCACTTCCTGCCTCCCAGCTGCGCTTCCCTCACCCCTCCCCTACTGATTGGCAGCCGCTGTGCAGCTGCGCCAAAATCTCACCAGAGGCAAACCAATCTGCACCCATCCGCAACGCGACTGTTGCCAGTGCCAGGAACCTGGATCTACGACCCCCTCACCGCTACAGCTCTGCCACCCTCCTCGCACTCAACCCTGGAAGGAAAAACAACTGCCAGAGATTGACGCAAAACACCACCCACAGCCAGTTCTCCTGCCAACCCTACCGACAATCCTTCATCATCAACAGACTGCTGGACCCACGCCGATAGCCCGTACCACCGAAGCCCTGACATGCATCCTCCTTAATGTGCGCCCCCTACACAGACACGTCATGGAGATCTGGGACCTGCTCGACACCCTCCCGCCAGACATCGCCTTCTTCAGGGAAACCTGGACCAATGTCACCGCCGCCCCGACATCGCCACCGCCATCCCCAAAGGATACAAGATCCAGGGAAAGGACCACCCAACTGCCCAGGAGGAGGACTTGCCATTGCACACAAGAGCTCCCTCCGACTCTCCACCACCAGCACAAGCGATCCCCACTCCAACACAGAGTACCTTCACTTCCAGATCTAGACCAGCCCCAGAACCAGGCTGCGCAGGACCCCCTGGGCCTCATGACTCATCCGCCACCACCATTGCCGACCTCGTCCCACCCTACGCCATCGCCTCCACAGACTACATTCTCAACTGAGACCTGAACTTCCACCTCAACAACCGCAGAGACCCCGACTCCACCACCCTCCTGGACAGCCTCACCAACCTCAGACTAAAGCAGCTCATCACCACCCCCACCCACAGAGCCGGACACATCCTCGACCTCATCTTCGCAGGAGAGACAAACATCCACTTCAGCCACACCACACAGCCCCTCTCGACAGACCACTACTTTGTACACTTAACCTTCAACACCACCACTGCACCCAAACCCGCCCGCACCTGCCACGAAAGAACTGGAGTAAGATCACAGAGGAACATCTCAACACCACCCTCTTCCACAAACCCCCCTCTGGCGTGACCGATACCAACTCTGCAGCCAACGAACTACACTGCTGGATCCCCAGCTGTGCAGACAAGCTCGAAACCCTTCCGCCATCTCGTCGGACAACTCCCCCTGAAGGCCGCCACCAACCTCCAAGAAGCCAGGGGCTCCTGCAGACAACTCGTGAAACTCTGGAGGAACAGGAAGACCAGAACACCTACAGGAACGCCATGACTGAATACCACCAGCGCATGAGGGCCACCAAGTGGACCTATATCAAGAACAAAATGGGGTTGGCTATGCTACACGATGGTGTTGCCTTTATTAATGGCTGCAATAGTAACCTTAAAACTATTTCATGGAATGTAGCTGGCTTGCGTAAAAAGTTACCTCTCCCGGACTGGAATAATTTTATAGATAAATATGACCTGTGTATTTTCCAGGAAATATGGTGTCTTGAGCCAATGTACAAGTCTGGCTTTTCTTCTTTCCATGTGCCAGCTATCCCCTCTGGGCGGGGCCGTCCGTCGGGAGGATTGTTAATCTGGGCTAAAGTTGCGCTCAATTGTAAAATCACTCACCATCATAGTGCATTAAAGGACTTGATGAGGCTAACAATTAGGGTTTCGAAGGCTAGTTTGACCCTGGAACTGTTCAATATTTATGCCAGAGGCCTGCAAGGGGGGGCTAAATCTCCGACTATTTCTGCACAGTCTGAATTACTTTTATGTTGCCCTACTGACTCCCTGGTCTTGATCGCCGGTGATTTTAACTGCACCTTCGAACTGTTGGCTGTCGACGGTGCTGGTGGATTTTATGAAATGGTCACCGATTGTCATACAAATAAATGCTTTAATAATGGAGCATGCACTAGTAGCAGTCAATGGGCGCACGCCGTCCGACTACTTGGGAGCTCATACATATAACAGGGTCTCCTGTCCAAGTAGAATAGATTACATCTTGGTTGACAAGAGGCTGTGGAGATTTGTGTGTGACATGTCTGTCATTCCATCTATCCATAGCGATCGTAACCCCCTGTCCCTTTGTATGCGGAATTTGTTTCCAAATAGGGAACTTCAGATTAGTAGTAGACCGAGGATGCTGACCAGGGAAATTACCCCTTCCAATTGCAGAAGGTTTAATAAATGGCAAAAATTCATCTTGGATGAACAAAAAACTAGTGCCCTCGAAGAGGTCGCAAGAGATCAGACTGCGAAGCTTTCAGCAATTTGTACCAATGAGCTGGGACCCTGTCGGGTGGATGTAATCTATGCTGAAATAATCGATATGATGGGTGCTCTCCTCCTGAATACTCGGGCTATAAATCAGTCCAGGAGTAAGAAACCTGCAGCCAAGTGGTACAATCAAGATTGTAGGGGGCAAAATCAAAATTAATTTCTGCCATCAAATCCTGTAATGCTGCCGAGGTTCGCTTAGCGCGATTTCAGTACAGGCGAGCATTATCGGTGGCAAAAAGGGCATGGGAGGACCAGCATTGGGATGAGTTGAAGTCGGCAAGTCAGTCCAAGAATGGTGAGCTGTTTTGGGCTCTGGTTAGAAGGTCAAACGGTGGTGATACTGATCTAATACCCAACCATATTACTGATAGGGAATGGTTTAACCACTTTAGGAGTTTGTATGAAGGGGCTGAGCTGACAGGTAATAGAGGGTCTCCCGAATATGTTCCATTGTGTGGGTCAACTATTCTGCACTCCTTTGATCCTGTAGGGCAGAAAGAGGTTGAGGTTGCCATTAATAAAATCGTATCTGGGAAGGCACCAGGTCATGATGGCATTCCAGGCGATATATACCATGCCAACATTGAGCAATGGGCCAAATATTTTTCCCTCTTGATTAATGCCCTTCTCCGGGGCTCTCCGGTTCCAAGTTCTTGGAAAGGGGTTGAAGTGATCTCTATTTACAAGATGGGCCCTAGGGGTGACCCTGCCAACTATCGCCCAATCAGCCTCATTGATGCTGGCCAGAAGGTGGTTGGCAGGGTACTTCTGGAGAGGATTCTTTCGTGGGCGGAAGAGAACAATATTATCTCGCAATTCCAGGCAGGCTTTAGGGCTTCTACAAGTACTGTCAACCAGGCTTTCAGGCTGGTTTTGTTGCACTGGAAGACAGTAACCATTGGCAAGGGTGGTCTTTATTTAGCATTTATCGATTTGAAGACCGCAATTGACTTGGTTCCTCGAGAGTGCCTGTGGACGGTCCTGCGGGAGATGGGGTTTCCCTTGCCTATCTTGAACTTGTTGGCCCGTATGCACGATGGAAATTATGCATGCATCCGGTGGGGTACCCAGGAGCAGAAAACTGACAAAATCCCGGTAAACAGTGGTGTTCGCCAGGGATGCGTCCTGGCGCCGACCCTCTTTACGTTGTTTGTGAATGGGGTTGTCTCATTTTTGCCTGAAATCAACGCCGATGCCCCTACTCTGGCTGGTGTTAAAGTTCCCGCTTTGCTTTTTGCGGATGATACGTTATTGGTATCAAAAACACCAGCGGGCCTTCAGAAGCTTTTAGATCGTTTCTGTCTCTTCTGCAACTTAAAGGGCCTGGTAATCAACACAACCAAAACCAAGCTCCTTTATTTTAACCCTAGTAGGAATGCCAAATCCACGCTCACACTTGATGAGGTGCCACTAGAGCGTGTTAAAGTCTTTGACTATCTAGGGATTAGACTATCAGACCAATTGAAATGGCAGCCACACACTGAGAAAATGGCCTTAAGCCATAAGCGTGTTCTGGGAGTCATTGGGAGGGAACACAGAGCCTCAACATCCAGACCCATTGTCCCTGCACTGGAGATTTATGCTGCAAAAGCGGTAGGTTGTGCGTTGTATGGAGCTGAGCTCTGGGGTTTTAACAATGTTGATGTACTTGTTACGGCAGAAAACAAGTTCTCTAGAGAGCTCGTTTCGCTTCCTAGGGGTATTCCAACTAAGCCACTCCGGTGCGATTTGGGTTGCCTCTCACTCAAAGATCTAATTGTTTTGCGCCCGCTTCTCTATTGGGCCCGGTTGTGGCGCACACCCGAGCTATCTTGCTATGCAGACAGCTTAAGAATGAATTTGCAGGGTTCCCATAAAATTGTCTGGCTTGCTAGGGTAAAAAAGCTTTTACTGGCTATTGGTTTTAATATTGCATGGGAGTCAGGTGTCTCGGTTTCAAAAGTGGAAATTAAGAGAGCCTACTGGGCATGGGTAGATGCTCGAGATCTCAGAGATACTGACTTGGGGAGGTTGACAGATGAGTTCCGCTTGCACAAGACAGTACATCGTCTTGAACCCTATCTGGACTTCATTAGGAAACCCAGAGATAGGGCACTTTACATTCAATTCAGAATGGGAACTCTTCCCGTTCGTGAACGTACATGTAAGTGGAAAGCACCAAACCAAACACCTATTGACTGTCCATTCTGTACCGGTGTACCTGAAACTATCCCGCATTTTTTCTTTGTGTGTCGCGCTTATAGCAAACCTAGGTCGAAATGGTTAAAACCTGTCTGCCGTCAGCTTGAGACCAAGAATTACTCTTCTGCCCTCAGAATTTTGCTGACAGATCCTAACACCACCCTAGCTTGTGGGGTGGCTAAATTCCTTAGTTGGGCATGGGTGATCAGATTGAAAGACTTACGTTGACTCTACAAGGCGACTACCTTTTAATTTTGTCCAAAGCTGTAATTGGTTTAATACATTTTTATCATATTTGTATTTTTGTCAAAGAGCTTTTTAATGTATGTTTCAAATGAATTGTGATTTTAACTGTAGATGTGCTTTTTAAGATATTTTATATCGAAATAAAGCTTTGTACTATATATATATATATATATATAAAGAACAAAATCCACACCAATGCCAGTATTGCAAAAGAACTCTTCAACGTCATATAGCAGTTCACCAAACCCCAGCAAAGCCACGGGCGTCACACTATCCCAGGACATCTACAACAAGCTCAGCTTCTACTTCCACCTGAAAATCAAGGCCCTCTACAACAACTTCAGTGAACAGACTCCAGACACCAACCCCTCTCTCCACCACCGACAACCAGTCCACCATCACCACCTGGAAACCGGCTAGCTCCGAAGACACCACAACGACCATGAAAAACACCCACTCAGGAGCCCCCATGGACCCCTGCCTGGCACACATCTACCACAGAGCCACTGCCGTCGTAGCGCCCGAACTAGGCCAGACCATTAATACCTTCTTCGAATCCGGCATTTTCCCCGATGACAGGAAGCAGGCACCGGTCAGGCCCCTCGGCTGACCCAAAAGACCTGAAAAACTACCGGCCCATCTGTCTCCTTCCCTTTGCAGCCAAAGTCACTCAGAGATTGGTCAACCCCCAGCTGACTACCTTCATAGAAGAGAATGCCATCCTTGACTCCTCTCAGTCCGTATTCCGCAGCAACCACAGCACTGAGACCATCCTCCTCGCCGCCACCGATGACATTTGCATGCTACTCGACCAGGGCCACACTGCAGACCTCTGCGGATCCTTCCACACCATCTCCCACTGCACTCTTGCAGGCAGACTCCAAGACGCCGGCATACGAGGAACCGCCCTCGACTGGATCCGCTCCTTTCTTACCAGCAGAACCCAAAGGATGAGACTCCTACCCTTCCTCTCCGAACCCACAGAGACTAACTGCAGAGTACCTCAAGGATCCTTGCTCAGCCCCACACTTTTCAACGTCCACATGGCCCCCCTCACCACCATCGTTAGACAGCATGGGCTCAGCACAGTATCCTACGTTGACGACAGCCAGCTCATCCTCTCCCTCACGAAGAACCCTGAAGACACCAGACTCAGCTTCTAGGAAGGAATGAAAGATGTTGCAGCCTGGATGAACAACAGCTGCCTTAAGCTCACCTTGGAGAAGACAGAGGTCCTTGTCATTGGACCCTCCTCCACCACCTGGGACAACACCTGGTAGCCTTCCTCCCTCAGAAACCCACCCACTCCAACAGACCACACCCAAAACCTCAGCATCATCATAGAATCCTTCCTCATCATGACCCCCCAGATCAACTCCGTCGCCTCCACCTCCTTCAACTCCCTCCGCATCCTCCGCAAGACCTTGAAGTGGCTCTCCCCAAATGCAGAAAGACCATCACCCACGCACTCATAACCAACAGACTGGACTACGGTAATGCAGTGTATGCCGTAATAAACAAAACCCTGCTACACAAGCTCCAAACCATCCAGAACACCGCAGCCAGACTCGTCCTCGGAACCCCACGACACAAGCACATGACCCAGCACCTACAAGACCTCCACTGGCTCCCCATCGAGAAGAGAGTAACCTTCAAGCTACTCACCCACGCCTACAAATCCCTCCACAACATCGGACCCAAATACCTCAACAAAAGAGTCTCCTTCCATGTACCCAAAAGAAACCTCCGCTCCGCCGACATCGCCCCCTGGCAGAGACCCCACACATCTGCAGAACCAGAGCAGGCAGAAGAGCCTTCTCCTACATAACATCAAAGACCAGGAATGAGCTCCCAGTCAACATCAGACGCTCCCCTATTCTGCACACCTTCAGGAAGAGCCTCAAGGCCTGGCTCTTCGACTGATCTGGAGCTGCACACTCCCCCCTTGCGCCTTGAGACCCTCGTGGGTAAGTAACACGCTTTATAAACCCCTGCTTGATTGATTGATTGATTTTTGTTACTTCAGTTACAACCTTTCTAAAGCTCTTATGATCTATGGAGGATTCCCAGAGATTGGTCAATCCAAGTCTATTTAGTGAGTCGACCAGATACTCTCCAGCAGGAGATTTGTTGCGACATGACAGCTCAGTCCAAAGTTGCGCATTTAGAGATCCTGGCTCGGTGCCTCTGATCTTGTGACAGCTTTTTATATAAGTGCCCCTTCTTTCCACTGATTGCTTCTGAAGACCGAATTCTAGGCGTATTTGGGCGGGTAACGCATAGTTTGGTAGCTGAAAGATTGCTCTGTATGTGCTACCAATTATTTTATTCAAGACCATTGCATCTTTCCCTTGAATTGGTTCACTCCCATATGTTAGCATTGGCTGTAATCTTCCTCGAATTCCCTCTAGTAGGGGATCTAGGGTTCGGCCTGGTAGGGCTTTCTTCAGGGGCTTTCTTTGCGAGATAGCTCATGGTGCCCTTCCGAAGCAAGGCCTCCATTTGCGGTTTATACCCCATTTGGGGCCTCTGCTGTCAAGTAAAACTCTGAGGTACTTGCAGTTATGTACCCGGTCTAGGCTGCACCCATCCAAGTACCACGCAATTTTCTTCGTCTTATGGAAATTCACTGTCATAATTTTTGTGTTCTTTAAGTTAATGTTTAATGCATTATGTTGCGAGAAGTTATGAGTGGTACCCAGCAGGTGTTGGAGGCCGATTGCAGTCCGGCTTATCAAAACCAAATCTTTCGCATATAGGAGATTGGACCGAAAGATTTTCCCCAAATGTGGGGCGTGTGATGTTCAGTTGCCAATTCCCCTGGAAGGTCTGCTAAGAAGAGGTTGAAAAGCAAGGGAGCTAGAAAACATCCTTGTTTTAGGCCTTTAGAGGTCTAAATTCACCTTGAGAGGTGAGTCCCAGCTTGACCTTAACCCAGGGATCAGTATTTAATAGGATCAACTGATTTAGAAGAGGCTTTGGTATTGCTCACTTTTCCAATTTCTGCTATAGTTTGGCACGATCTACATGATCAAATGCTGCGCTATAGTCTATGAAACGTAAAAATAGTGAGCTCTGTGCTGCTTTGGCTGCATCAATCACCAGATTTAGCGCCATGATATTGGTAGTGGTTCCCTGTCCTCTTCAAACCCCCATCTGGTTTATGGGGATAATACATTTTGACGACACCCAGGATATTAATTCCTCTAGGACTAACTCCGCTTACTACTTTGCATATATGTCAATAGGGCGACGAGTTGATAATTCTTTGGGATGCCCTCCTTATAGATTGGACTAATTATTGATCCTACCAAGATGTCAGGATTGTTTCCTTGTATGCCCTTGAAGACTGGTATCAATGCTTTGCTCCAGAATTCTGTATCAATATTGGGGATATACCGTCTGGACCTGGAGCTCCTATCAACTTCCCTTTATCTATTTGTAGTGGTTTTGAGCCCACTGCCCCTTCCACCCGGTGGTACTTTAGTTTAAGCAGGATCTCATCATATTTAGTGCCCTCGCTGGTACTTTGTAGGGTTCCATCTATAGTTATATTGCACTAATTCCTCTCGGTGATATGCGTTTTTTCTACAGCTGGATTCCCCTCTTGAATTTTGCCATTGAAGTGGTTGTGCAAGTAGTGTACCCAATCAACTTTTGTTATGTGTGAATTTATTCCTTGGTGAATTGGCTGTTGAAGGCTGTTAATTGTACGCCAGGACCTGGTGCTGTTTTTAAGTTTCGAGTCGTGCAGTAGCTTTGCCCAAAATTCTTCATTTGTTTGCCTTTTATTTTCCCAGTTCATATTTTTTAATGTTGCCTTCAATTTGCACAGCTCGCATTGCAGGACTAGGTTTTGTGGTGTTTTGTTGTTTTGCAAAGCGGTCTTGGTGCTTGCTTTATTTTATGTTTGAGGTTCTTTATCTCAAGTGAGATTGCCTTTCCCGGTACAGCGGTACAAAAGGGGATGGTGATGGACGGAGCATCTGAATCAATCAAACACTCACACCCAGTCAAAAGATCTGGGTTTAATCCATCACCGTTCTTTAGCCCACTCTGCCACCCCAGTTCAGACATGGCTATATGCAAATCAGTCTGACCCTGTGCCTCATGGGAACAGTCCAGCCCGAACTGCCAAGCCATGTCTTCCCTGGACCGGAAACAAGCTTCCGAGGACCGGGTTCTGGCATTCCAGCCGCCTTCAGCCCGGCTTGCTTGAATCCAGTGGCAAAGTGAGCAAGGGTCGCACGTCTGAGCATACCCTGCCACACTTATGGCGGCCAAAAGTGGTACAAAAGGGGGTGGTGATGGACGGAGCATCAGAACCAATCAAACACTCACATCCAGTCAAAAGATCTGGGTTTAATCCATCACCGTTCTTTGGCAGTTCGGGCTGGACTGTTCCCATGAGGCACAGGGTCAGACTGATTTGCATATAGCCATGTCTGAACTGGGGTGGCAGAGTGGGCTAAAGAACAGTGATGGATCAAACCCAGATCTTTTGACTGGGTGTGAGTGTTTGATTGGTTCTGATGCTCCGTCCATCACCACCCCCTTTTGTACCGCTTTTGGCCGCCATAAGTGTGGCAGGATATGCTCAGACGTGAGTCCCTTGCTCACTTTGCCACTGGATTCAAGCAAGCCGGGCTGAAGACGGCTGGAATGCCAGAAATCAGTCCTCGGAAGCTTGTTTCCGGTCCAGGGAAGGCATGGCTTGGCAGTTCAAGCTGGACTGTTCCCATGAGGCACAGGGTCAGACTGATTTGCATATAGCCATGTCTGAACTGGGGTGGCAGAGTGGGCTAAAGAACGGTGATGAATCAAACCCAGATCTTTTGACTGGGTGTGAGTGTTTGATTGGTTCTGATGCTCCGTCCATCACCACCCCCTTTTGTACCGCTTTTGGCAGCCATAAGTGTGGCAGGGTATGCTCAGACGTGAGTCCCTTGCTCACTTTGCCACTGGATTCAAGCAAGCCGGGCTGAAGACGGCTTGAATGCCAGAAATCGGTCCTCGGAAGCTTGTTTCCGGTCCAGGGAAGGCATGGCTTGGCAGTTTGGGCTGGACTGTTCCCATGAGGCACAGGGTCAGACTGATTTGCATATAGCCATGTCTGAACTGGGGTGGCAGAGTGGGCTAAAGAACGGTGATGGATCTAACCCAGATCTTTTGACCGGGTGTGAGTGTTTCATTGGTTCTGATGCTCCGTCCATCACCACCCCCTTTTGTACCGCTTTTGGCCACCATAAGTGTGGCAGGGTATGCTCAGACGTGAGTCCCTTGCTCACTTTGCCAGTGGATTCACGCAAGCCGGGCTGAAGACGGCTGGAATGCCAGAAATCGGTCCTCGGAAGCTTGTTTCCGGTCCAGGGAAGGCATGGCTTGGCAGTTCCGGCTGGACTGTTCCCATGAGGCACAGGGTCAGACTGATTTGCATATAGCCATGTGTGAACTGGGGTGGCAGAGTGGGCTAAAGAACGGTGATGGATCAAACCCAGATCTTTTGACTGGGTGTGAGTGTTTGATTGGTTCTGATGCTCCATCCATCACCACCCCCTTTTGTAGCGCTTTTGGCCTCCATAAGTGTGGCAGGGTATGCTCAGACGTGAGTCCCTTGCTCACTTTGCCACTGGATTCAAGCAAGCCGGGCTGAAGACGGCTGGAATGCCAGAAATCGGTCCTCGGAAGCTTGTTTCCGGTCCAGGGAAAGCATGGCTTGGCAGTTCGGGCTGGACTGTTCCCATGAGGCACAGGGTCAGACTGATTTACATATAGCCATGTCTGAACTGGGGTGGCAGAGTGGGCTAAAGAACGGTGATGGATCAAACCCAGATCTTTTGACTGGATGTGAGTGTTTGATTGGTTCTGATGCTCCGTCCATCACCACCCCCTTTTGTACCGCTTTTGGCCGCCATAAGTGTGGCAGGGTATGCTCAGACGTGCGACCCTTGCTCACTTTGCCACTGGATTCAAGCAAGCCGGGCTGAAGACGGCTGGAATGCCAGAAATCGGTCCTCGGAAGCTTGTTTCCGGTCCAGGGAAGGCATGGCTTGGCAGTTCGGGCTGGACTGTTCCCATGAGGCACAGGGTCAGACTGATTTGCATATAGCCATGTCTGAACTGGGGTGGCAGAGTGGGCTAAATAACGGTGATGGATCAAACCCAGATCTTTTGACTGGGTGTGAGTGTTTGATTGGTTCTGATGCTCCGTCCATCACCACCCCCTTTTGTTTTTTTCCTGGTAAAGGACCCACTGGTTTTCCAGTGATGGTCCTTGTGCCAAACATTGTCCTGAGATCCATTGTGAAGAAATCCAAGGCCTCTGTTGGGTTAGATATCAGGTTGTTTTCTTGGTGGAGGAATGTCTTTGCAATATTGGATAGTTCTTTGATCTTATCAGACTTGCACCTTATTAGTCTAAAATCCGTGTTCGGTGCTGGCGCGTCTGCGTCCCTCCATGTGATTCCATCTGGTTGCACTTAGCGTCACTTCTTGCGGCAGGTGGTCACTGTGTCCATTGTCGCCCATTCTGAATGAGTCTATGATGTGGAACCAGGAAAGAGTTGCCAAGGTGAAATCTAAGTAAGAGGATATGGTTGAAGAGTGATAAATTGGTGCCAGTGGATTATCCTCTTTAAATCGGCAATTCAACACCCTCAGGTTCAGTTGTTTGAGGTATTTAATCAATTGGATTGAACATCTTGTTTGTTTATTTGAAAATGTTTATTTGAAAATATTGGGGCTTGGTTTGGTATTCCCCATGCTGTGTTAAATTCCTGCGCTAGCTTGTCTTCTAAAGCGGATCTGAAGACGTAACGGTTGAAGTCACCTGCCAGGATTATGTTCGCCGCATCTCGCTCTTCTATGATTCTTGCCAGTTCGTTAACTAATTCTTTGGACGCTTTGAGCCTATTATCTGGATGTATGTATGCAGGGCACAAGTCCTATAAAAAGAAGTGGGGGGACTGACCAAGTAAGACAATATGCAAATGACCTCATGACATCACAAGGTAGCACTATAAAAGAAATAAAATGGTACTATTTATATTATTTGTGTAAATACTGGAACAGACTAACCCATCTGACAGTCTTACATTGTTTGCATTTATATACAGGGACAGAACAAAGGCAACCGCATGCCTCTCTTAAGTTCCTGTGAAGAGAAGGCAACCTGTGTGCCTCTATTTCCATCTGTGGCACTTACATTTGAATGTAAGGTTCCAGGCGGCCCCCAGTCAGCATATACAAACAAAAGGAGGCCGGATGGCCCCTTAACTTTGACCCTACTGGAGCTGAAAAAAGGATCCCTCGCTGCCTGCACGTTGCTGCTTGGAATGGAAAGCAGGCAATGTGCAGGTGCTGCTGAACGTGTCCTGGTGTCCGAAAATTACACCGGGACAAGTTCAGCATATTTCTGTAGGGCCCAACTTCTTGGCAGGGGAGGACGGAGTCCACCCTATGAAAAGAGTAGGGGGACGCAGAGTACCTGCGTGTACCCCTGACTCGAGCCCTGTATGTATGTGTTAATTATTGCAAGTGACCGGTCTACCGTATCGATTTTAGTTGTTATGGCTGTTGCCTGTTTGGCACTTAGGGCGGCAATTTTTGCCTTGATTTCAGCTATTATTCCTATTGTGAGTATTGAGGCGAATATCATCAGACCACGTGAACGATGGCCAAAGATTGACCCTTTGGTAGCTGGCACAATTTGTGATGTGTATACTTGTAGGGCTATCTCGTGTTCTTCCCAGGTTTCTTGGAGTAATATCAGGTCAAATGTCCTTAAGTAGTTTAGGGTATCGGGATCCTCCATCTTATTCTCCAGACCATTGATGTTCCAGATACATATTCTGGTTTTTGTTGGGTCGACTAGTGGTATTCTTGGGCTGAGGGCCCCTTGCCATATTTTAGCCCAAATGGGAACAGATTACTGAGTTATTAGGCTGTTGGTGTTTAAGTGACTTTGGTGGGATTGTGGGGAATAGCTGTGCACTCCTTTTAAAATTTATGTGATTGTGTGCGATGCTTTATTATTACATTCATCTAAGAGGGGAGTGGAGTAGCCTAGTTTTATTCCTGGTTCTAGCCTTATCCCCACTGTGAAGATTTGTTGGTTTCCTTCATAATTAGGACAGCTATCTCATTTGATTTCCATGTTGTTTTTGATGCTTCTGGACACTGTTGGTTTGATGTTGGTTGGAATTCAATTGAGAGCAAGTCTGTTAAGTTAAGATTTCCTAGACCTTTGATAGAGTGTAGGAGTCTCAGTATGTTCCCCCCATTTAATATATCCCCTCTTCCTCTGGATTTATATTCTGGGACGAATAAGATGATATCTGTCTCTTTTGAGGCATTAGCCAGAGTGTCCTGGAGCGAAGTTACATTAAGATGTGTTGGCCTGTGTGAGGGTTGATTTGCATTTTTAATGTTGTGGGCGGCGATGCTGGCTCCATGGATCGCCTCTGGTGCCTGATCTTCCTCCGGCTTGTTCCTACTTTTAATGACTTCCCTTGACGGATTTTGTGCCAGTCCCCTTACGCTACTCAGTGCCTCACTCTCCTGCTTAATTCTTTTATTTTTTTGTGTGCGCATTGCCGTGCTAGTTTCCTTCAGCCTTGTCTGTTTGTTTGTCAGATTAGACCCTAGATAATAATCACATTTTATCTCAAGTACTTTCATTGGCTTTGGAGGTTCCGACATGTTTGGATCCCTAGTAACATTCAGTCTATTGTTTGAGGGTACTGTCTTCCTGGCCAGGGTAGGAGTTTGAGAATTTCTTGTAGCCTCATTTTCCCCAGGGGTTACCACTGGCTGGTTCTCCCCGGCGTAACTCTCCTCAATTAACGTCCTGTTCCTGCCCTTCCTTCTTTGTTTACGGTGGGCTCATGCATTCTTAAATACCTCTGTGCTGGCTCTTTCTTCAGTTGAGTTTGATAAGATGGAATTTTCTGGGGTTTGATTTAGGTTAGGGGGTGAGTTTCCTGTAATTTGATGTCTGGCCTGCATGTTGTCAGTTCCATTTCTTCATTCATTCAGGCCTGTGCTTTCTGCGTTGACTTCAGTTGTGATATGAGGTGTTGTATTTAATTTCAAGTCTGCCAGGGGATTCCCTAGCATTGTTGGAAACATCGATAATTTGTCAATATTGGGGCCCGGATGCAGTTGGTTTGTGAAATATGATTGGCTTGTGCTCCTTCTTGCCCCTCTTGATTAGGCTGTTAACATCTGCAAGTTTCCTGTCTATCCCAGAGGTTAAATTCTGATAGTGTGTGAAGAACTGTACGTTGTATATCTAATTTGTCGGATTGATATTGCAATGCTGTTGCTTGATAGCTGAATAGTGTTTAGTAGAGTTGCCCAGAATGTGTCTGTGGTGACGTTGCTCCCTACTCTGGGCGCACTGGTCGGTTCCTCGACGGGTTGGTTTATGATGGGCTTTAGGTTGTATGAGGCCACTAGGTCCTCCCATTCTTGTGACGCGAGAAAGGTCATGTCGCTCTGTTCTGTGTGAATCTTCGTGTGGAAGGTGCGGGGCCGTCGACAGGGACAGTTTCCACCTGCTGTTTGAAAGCTGTCAGGTTGTCAGCTTGTACGCTTGTTGGCTTTAATGTAGAGCTTTTTTTTGGCTGTGATATTGTAGTCTTCCCATCCCGTCCATTCTGTGAGTTCCGCTCAGAAGAAGGAGCTAATTGGTCCCTCGGAACCCTCAGGTCATTGGATCCCCGCTGTACTGGGGTGTTTGAGGATTTGTCAATCCACTCATTTTTGTTCCTGCTGGGCATTCTTTTCTGATCCTGTGAACTTATTGGTGGCCTAGCTTTGGGCTTTTAGCCCCCTCGGCTCCCTTGGCGGTTTGTCCTCCTTGGGGTCCGTTCCCTGGTGGGCTTCTCGGCTGACTTGTGCTGGACGCCCTGTGCTTTTATCCATGTGCATGTCCGCGACTGTGACCTTTGTAGTTCCCAGTATTTGGGTTAAGGGATGTTCTAATCTCCCTGGTTGCAGTGGTGGTTTCAGGTTCAGGTTTCATACGTCTTTATTTCGATTTTTACATCATAAAAGACAATTTGTACAATAAAAAAGATAGGATACATAAGACATTTCATCATTAAAAGGAATTAAACAGTATATTAAAGACCCAATGTATGAAATACCCAGCTAAAATTTTCAATCGACTGGCTGCAAGTGTCTGGCTCTGATGATCCACGCCCACCCCAAGTACTTAGCCACACCTATTACCACCATCTCTGAGGTGTTGGTACGTAACGCCCACAAAGCGTCAGTGCTCCCTTTGATTTTCATTTGACAACAGATAGGCCTAATCCATTTAATTCTAGGGGCATGATAAGCTGGACATGCAAAAATGAAATGACCCACACTCTCCCTTTGATCAACACACCAGGGGCAAAGATACCAAAAACGAAGGCGATAATCTATAGTCACTCCAAGGTATGTCATAGCCTCCACTTGTTCAAGACTGACACCATTCATCGTAACAGAGCTTTTAATGGAACGATTTTTGGATAGGCCCATGAATTTGGTCTTGCTCACGTTTATTTGCAGATCATTTAATTTGCAGAACTCCTCGAACCTATTTAGTGCGGTTTGCAACCCTCTGCGTGTCTTTGAGATGAGTACGGTATCATATGCAAAGATGAGCATTGGGAATTTGGACCCACCTAAGCATGGTGCATCCGTGGGGGTATCAGCAAAAAACTTCACCACCTGATCAATGAACAATAGGAAGAGGGTGGGTGCCAGGACACACCCCTGATGGACACCTCGTGTTACGGGAAAGCTGTCCGTCACCTGCCCTTGGCCTCCCCACCTTACCCTGGCAAAATTGCCCTCGTGTAATCTAACCACAAGATCTAGAAGGTCTAGCGGTAATCCCAGGTTTCTCAGGACCGCCCACAATTTAGCCCTTGGCACAAGATCAAAGGCCGACCTCAGATCTATAAAGGCGGCGTAGATGTGTCCACCGCCCATCAGCACCACCTTCCAGTATATCAGAGTAAATCTGAATACCTGGTCAATGGTGCTGGTGCCTGATCTGAAGCCTGCCTGTAATGGTGAAAGAATGCTTTCCATCTCCATCCACCCCTGGACTCTGGCAAGGACCATCCTGGCAAAGATTTTTTGTAGTGAGTCGATTAAACTGATGGGGCGGTAATTCCCCGGTACCGAACGGTCCCCTTTTTTGAAAATGGGAAGAATTTCCGCCCCTTTCCAGGACTCTGGGATCCTTGCCCCTTTAACGATTGCAATGGCAATCAGGGTTATGTAGGGAACCCAAAGTTGGAGGTTTGTTTTAAATAGGTCCGCCGGAATAGAATCCATCCCTGGGGCTTTCCCCGATTGGACCAAGCTGAGAGCAGACTCGGTATGAAGAGTCGTAAAGACCAACGAGTGACTATGGATAAGGTGTATTGGTGTCTGCATCCCTTGCCCATTAAAAGGCTCTAAATTAAGATCCTTAAACTGTCGAGAATAAAAGTCCACCCAATCTTCCGCAGACACATGGTTTACTGGGGTTTGGGAATCGGGGTTCCTGCCCCATTTCACAATTTCCCAGAATTTTGCCTGGTTCGTGGATAAGCAGGCCTCAAAGAGATTGGACCAATGGCACTCGTCCCACTCACTCTTCGCCTCCCACTGGACTTTTTTATACATTTTGCATGCCGTTTTAATATCGCTAGTGACCCTAGATTTAATAGCTTTGATTAGGTTACTATGTCCAGCCCTACAGTTCTTATTATACCATTTTTTCCGGCAACCCATTGCCATCTCTTTCCCTTGTTTGAGCGGTAGAGTCAGGAGGCCCTTAAGTTTAATGAAACACTGTTCATGAAGATCACTGATCTGAGAAGCAGCATCCAAAATGGATGATAAATTCAACATGGCACTCAATGTCGTCGAAACTTCCTTTGATATGCCATCTAACAGAGTAGCATCCTTCATGGCCCTACACCATTTGACCCTTCTTCTGTCATTGGTCAGGACGGCCTCGGCCGTTATGCATGGAGCTAATAGGGGCCTATCCAGATTGCCTGGGAGCTTCAGGCTTAAGAACAGTGGGTTGTGGTCGCTTTCTGGGCGAGTCACAACTTCCATGTCGACCAGGAGTGACCAGTATTCCATTTTAATCAGGATAAAATCTAGTCTACTTTTGCTAACCCCATTATCAAAGGTGGGATAGCCAGCCTTGTCGGAGGTCGAACGCCCGTTTGCCGCTCTCAGACCCCACTCCAAACACAACCCTGACCAGTGAAGAGCGGCCTCAGTCCCCTTCTTGACATTATTCGAGGTCAACTTCGGGATATTCCACACTGCATCTTCCTCGGACCCCAAGTCCTCCCCCTCGCTGAACAGGGGTTCGAAGGTACAGTTTAGGTCCCCTGCTACGAGAATTAATTTGTCTCTCCCAATTAAATCAAGGTAGGAGTCCAGTTCGTTGACAATAACCGGACAACGCCCACTGGGGCGACCTCGGGCATAGATATTGATAACTACTATGTCCTGATGATTTTTCTTTCGTAATTTAATTCCCAGGAGATGTAGGTTATCCACTACAATTTCTGTTGGATTATAACCAATAGACTGCCTGACCCAGATCACTAGGCCCCCTGAAGCTCTACCTTTGGGACCCTGAATCTCTGGTTTACAAAAATTTAAAAACCCTACCCGATATATTGGATCAGGAGCCCAACTCTCTTGAAAGATTAGAATATCAAAGGTGTCAATAAAATATGTCCAATCCTCTGAGCCTACACGCCCCTTTAGCCCTGCGATGTTCCATGAGGCCATTTTAAGCGGCACAACCTGACTGGCGGGTGCAACATAATCCGGAACACACTATTCCGGACTTAAATTCCGATCAATGCTCGAAGGACAAACAGCCGGCCGGATACCATCTACATGACTTGCTAAGGCTGTGACCAACCCCTTCTCAAGGATTTCTCCCTCCATACTCGCAGCCACATTGCCTACTCCATCACCCCTACTAACATAATTGTCACATTCACTCCCTCTGTCACGTGTGGAATAGAGTCAATCAATACCCTCCAGGCCAGATAGAGGTTCAAAACGGTTAAACAAGCGATGGTAAAAATGGGAATGTGGGAACCCAACCGCTTGGGATCTCCCAACTAAACTGTTCTGCATCAGAGAGTTGGCAACGGGCACACTGTATCTTTTGGGGTAAAAATAGCCAAGACCCAGAGACTGCACATCACCCACCCTCCCAAACCTTGCTTCTCTGCGTATGTAGTCCACCACCCAAGGGTCTCTAAAGTTTATAATAATACAATCCCCTTCTAAATCCTTTGCACAATGTCCCACCCAGTCAACTCTTCTCACATTCAAAATATCTGTAGCAGAGGACGGTGGGAGGGGACGATTTTTATTTAACCAAAAAACATCTTTGTTTTTAAGATCCCCATAAGCTTCATTTTGGCCCTCCCTACAGGGTGAGACACCTGTTAGGACAATCGTATAAGGGGTAGCTTCATTGGGTAAGTCTGTGCAAGGGGGTCCCCGTTTATTAGCCTTCAATGGTGGAAAGACAGGATTAGTAGTTACACTCCCCACTGCTCTTGAACTTATTTTAGAATGCGTAGAAGGTATGGAGCCACCCCTCACATGGTCCTGGGAACGAGTTATAGGTGTAGGCATGGAGTTACTTTGCAGGGGCGGGGGATTAGATTTAGAGCTGGCCTTCTTAGGTTTTGAAACCTGTAGACATGGTGCCGGTGCGGGAGTAATAACATTATGAGGATTCCTGTCCCCAAGGCCCATACAAGCAGAGTTATTTGTAGCTGGCCGGGTAGTGGCTCACTTACCAGAAGCTAAGACGGACTGCTTACTGATAACAGCTACTCCCTGAGTTTTGGACTTACTAGAGCTAATAGAATTAGACAAAACCACTTGGTCATTAGCTAACTTTTTTAACAGACCAGTGTTAGTATTAACAAGGTTCTCAAGGGTGTCCAATTTTGAGTGCATAAGTCTAGTTCTTTCCAATAGGGGCAGCATAAGTGTTTTAAATAGTACTTCCATTTTACCCAGTAGGCCCTCATCACCACTACAACTCACGGGATAGGAATCCGAAGAACCAGATTGTACTTGCGAGGAGGGTTGGGGGTCCCTAACAAACAGAGGAAACTGTGAACAGGTATAGGCTTCAGGAATAGTTGATGGCTGGGGAGAGCTAATTATTTTAGATATTTTTGAGATACCTCCCCTTTGACAATCCTTACTTCGTTTTCTTCGTTTTCTTTAACAGGGTAAATTTATGGGCAAGTCCCCGATTGATGAAGAGTCTAATTAGGATTGACTTACCAAGTGTACACTCCCCCCCCCCCACCATACTCCTAGATGACTCACTAGAACTTGTGTCACTGTCGGAGGGAATCAAAGACAAACCCTCCGCCTCACAGTGTATATCCACCAATACGGGAACCAGAGATGGAATAGTGCCTGGTGCCGAATCTTTAGGACTAGGCGCCATGGCAAGGGGGCCTAACGAGGACCGTTTCCCACTAATCAGGTCAAGTGAGAGCCTTTTTTCAGCAAAAGCTATCTCCTTCTCCAAAATTCCAGTTGCCTTAATAATAAAGGCATCCAAGGGGCCAGTAACCACCCCCTTAGTAGTCTGTAATTGAACAGAACGTTCCTTTCCGGAGCGCAAAGGCATGATGGCAACGGTAACTAGACATAATATCGACTCCACAATATCGAATGGAGAAAATATCGAGTTAAAAATATCGACAATACAAAAATATCGATAACAAAAATATCGTTGGTAAAAATATCGTTTAAAATAATGATAAAAAATATCGAGTACAAAAATATCGACTCAAAAAAATCGACAAGACAAAATATCGATATATAGTGGAAGTAAAAAATATCGATAATATGTAGAAAAAATGTAATTTTTTTAATTTTTTTATTAATAGTAATATAAATTGTAGTTTATGTTTAGGAGCGGGATGTTGGGTTAATAGGGGATAAGGGTGGGGAGTAATTTAAAATAATTAATTATTTAATATATGTTTGTAAATTTATTTTATTATTAATTAATTGGTAAATAATTATCATTAATTAGTTAATTAATTAACTTATTAATTAGTTAATTAATAAATATATTTTTGTACATATTTTTAATTAGTAATTAATTGTTAATTAATTAATATTAATTAGTTAATTAATTAACTAATTAATATTAATTAGTTAATTAATTATTATAATTTTGGACATATTTTTTATTAGTAAGTAATTGGTAATTAATTAATATTAATTAGTTAATTAATTAACTAATTAATACTAATTAGTGAATTAATTTAGATAATTTTGAACATATTTTTATTAGTAAGTAATTGGTAATTATTAATATTAATAAGTTAATTTAATTAATTAGAGTATTTTATATATATGTTATATTTTGTTATTGTACATTAATTATTTTGGAAAAATACTAATAATTATTACATTAAATTAATTACAGGTATTGTGCTAATAGATTAATTTTATTTTTAATGTTATAAATTGTAGTTAATGTTTAGGAGCGGGATGTTGAGTTAATAGGGGATAAGGGTGGGGAGTAATTGAAAATAAATATTTTAATAATATATGTTTGTAATTTAAATTTTTTATTAATTGGTAAATAATTAATATAAATTAGTTAATTAATTAATATAATTTTGTACATATGTTTTATTAGTAATTAATTGGTAATTAATTAATATTAATTTGTTATTTATATTAATGAGAGTCTTTTTTCTATTTTTTAATTTTAGTTATAGTTAATTAATTAATTAGGAAAAATTCATATTAATTATTACAATAAATTAATTACAGCTAATGTGCTAATATATTAACTTCTTTGTTATTGTAAATTAATAATTAATTGGTAATTAAATAATATTAATAATTTATTGGTAAAGGAGTATTTGTAGGGTTCAGGGTCAGTTTTGGGTTTTTGGATAAAGGGGTATTTTTAAAGGGTTCAGGGTCAGTTTTAAGTTCTTGGGTTAAGGCTTTTTTTTAGGGTTCAGGGTCAGTTTTCAGTTCTTGGGTAAAGGGGTATTTTTAGGGTTCAGGGTCAGTTTTCAGTTCTTGGGTAAAGGGATATTTTTTGGGTTCAGGGTCAGTTTTCAGTTTTTGGTTAAAGGGGTATTTTTAGGGTTCAGGGTCAGTTTTGGGTTTTTGGATGAAGGGGTATTTTGAAAGGGTTCAGGGTCAGTTTTAAGTTCTTGGGTTAAGGTTTTTTTTTAAGGGTTCAGGGTCAGTTTTCAGTTCTTGGGTAAAGGGGTATTTTTTGGGTTCAGGGTCAGTTTTTAGTTTTTGGTTAAAGGGGTATTTTTAGGGTTCAGGGTCAGTTTTGGGTTTTTGGGTCAAGGGGTATTTTTTAGGGTTCTGGGTCAGTTTTAAGTTCTTGGGTTAAGGGTTTTTTTTAGGGTTCTGGGTCAGTTTTCAGTTCTTGGGTAAAGGGGTATTTTTTGGGTTCAGGGTCAGTTTTTAGTTTTTGGTTAAAGGGGTATTTTTAGGGTTCAGGGTCAGTTTTGGGGTTTTGGGTCAAGGGGTATTTTTTAGGGTTCTGTGTCAGTGTTCAGTTCTTGGGTTAAGGGTTTTTTTTAGGGTTCAGGGTCAGTTTTCAGTTCTTGGGTAAAGGGGTATTTTTAGGGTTCAGGGTTACTTTTGTGTATATAAAGTGTGCTAAAAAATATTAAAAATATTAAAAGTATTTGAAAAAAATGTAGTGACAAAAAGTTAAACATTTTTATGCTAATAAAATATTTTTGTACTACTCAGCTAAAAATATAATAACAATATATGTAAATAAAATTATTAAAAATTTCTACGTTTTTTTTTAAATTTGTTAAACAGTAACATTATACTAAAGTAGCTATTCTAATTTATACATGGTCAGTGTCCAGCACCTTCCCTGATATTAGCTACACTGGAGTTGGAATAGTAATATAATTTTTTTCTGAATACAGCACCTTCCATGATATTAGCTTGACTGGAGTAGGAATAGTAAATAATTATTGGCCAATGTCCAGCACCATACATTATATTAGCTTGACTGGAGTATTAATAGTAAATATGAATTGATCAGTGTCCAGCATAATTGTACATTACCATGTTATTATATTACAAAACAATGCAAAATGGATGTTTTCACAAAACTGTATTACAATTTTTAAATTTTTTAATGTGTACTACAATACAATCACAATCACAAAGAACATAACATTTTTGGGAAATGTAGTATTTGCAGATTAACACATTAACATTTATGTACATGTTGTAATTTTTCACAAACATATATTTAACAACATTTTTTCTGTAAATAAAAATATTTATCATCATTAACTTTGAGTAACAAGTATTTATATTGAAATAAGTAAACAACCAGTTTTTTTCTGCTTCTTCCTTTTATATTTAATAATGTTAATATTATATATTAATATTATTAAATATTTAATTTAAACACTTACATTTTTATTAAGTAACATGACAATTATTATATTTGCTCAAGATATGGAAATACAAATTAAGACATTTTTTGGCACATATTTTAGACAATGTTGTTTTTAAATCAAAAATATAAATATATTATGTTGTTAACTTTGTAACTGTAAAGGGGAATAATATGTTTAATAATAATATCTGGTATTGGCAAAAGATTATTTATGCAATTATATACTTTTATCATACTTAGAAATTATTATAAAACATTTTTTATTAATTAATAAAAATAATAACAAATATATTTATTATTATTATTATTAATTATTAAACTTAAACATTTATCTCTTCTTTTCAGAAAAACATACATTCAGAGAAATAAAAATACATTATTTCAGGGTAATATTTATATACTAAATGGTTATATTTTTTTTTATTAATAACAATAAATAAGTTATATTATTTATTATTATTAATTATTAACATAAACAATTATAATGGTTAGTTATAAACAAACACAAACTTATTCCTATAAATGTACACAATAAGAAATTATTTACATATATCATTTCAAGTGTTACATTATTTTTTAATATTATTAATATATAATAATTACTATATATTATTTAATATTAAATAAATGTATAGTTTTTAAACTGTTTAAATTTTAATGAGTCTAGTGTATTAATTTGTTAAAATAACAATGTGTATGTATGATACTTTTTATACTATAACATTGTATTTTCTATAATACCTTTTCAAAAATGGTTTAAGGGGACTACTTTTTTACCGCGTAAGGTTATTGCGCTTCATTCAGGACTGGAGAAGCTCTCGGTTGGGAGTTCCTTCGTGTGGAGAGAGGTAAGGTTAATTTTACATACAATTTATAACTGAGTAGTCATGTTTGAGGGTATATTCGAACTGTGTAGTGTTTTTGTGTGTATGTATGAATTGTTTATGTAGCTTTTAGGTGAAATGTCGTCGTTATAGATGCGTCGTGTATGTTTTAGTTCTAGTGTTATTTTAAGTGTTAGGAAATGTCTTCTTACATGGTTAATGTTAATTGTGAGTGTATTTACAAATGTTATGGGCTATTTGTGGGTGGGTTTCGTTATGTATGTTTTTTTACAGGTTCCGGTTCCTCGCATGAAAACTACATGGAAGGAAGCGTGTTTTTTTCCTGAGATACTAATGTAAGACTTATTATGGTTATATTTTGACGTGTATCTCCTATATTTCGTGTTTGCCAGGAGCAGAATTTTTTTAACCTTTTTTCGAGTTTTTGGAGGGTTTCGTATTGGATTGATACATTGATATGCGTGACCGTTTTTTAAAAGTTGTGTGTATATCACTTTAAATACTAAAGTGTCCACACTACTGTTTTCGGGATTTCCTGGAGCGTTTATTTCATTTTTACATAATTTTCGGGTTTTTGATGGTTTCCCATATTGGAATTGGAATTATCGTACATTGCAATGGATTGTATGGATTGTATTTGCTTCATTACGTCTTTTTCATCTACAAAAATTGTAAGTATTTAAAGTACTTTTTTTATTGGGTGGGAAATGTTGTAATGTGTATGTGTGATGTAATTATAAATATTGCATATTTGTTCAGAAATAATGTCCAAATTTTTTATAAGTTTGTTAAACAAATATGTATTATTTATAATTATTAAAAAAATTATGATTTTTTATGTACCATTATTGTAAGAAGACATTAGTGTCTTTTGTACACATTTTTATAGTAGGCTTTTAGCTATTATTGACAGGTATTCTAATCCTCTAGTTGTAGGATATAGTGTGACTTGACTTTGCAGTAGTCGGAACATTTGTTTAGTTTGTTTTGTTAGTTTTGGACCAATTTGGGTCACAGATTGTTCCATTCTAAGTTCTTGATAGCTTTGTTCTTTTTTCAAAGCTTCTAGTAGGTTATGGAATGTGGGTCTGGCTTTGCTTGTGGTAGCTTGGAAAGCATTATGCCACCCTTCTACACTGTTGTTTGTTTTAGCCTCTTGGTTTAAAGTACTAAGATAGACATTCCACCAAGGGATTTGGAATTTGGGTTGGCGTCGATGTCCAGATCTGTGCAACCTTCCCACCCAAGTATCTTCGAAATAGTCCAGTAATGGGGTTAGTTTTTCTTCATTCCTCTTGTAATATGTGCTGTCAATTAATAAATTGTAGTGTTCCGCTACATCGGTAACAGGAACGTAGGCCAGTGCTATCAATTTTTTAATTTGATAGGCAAAGGTGCTATCTGTTGAGTATAGAATACTTAAAGTTGATTTCTGGAGATGTCTCCATATGCTCTGATTGAAATGATAGTAGCAACCCTGGATTGCTGTGTGGGGAAATGTTCTCAAAATGCTATTAATCATAGCTAATTCGAAATCAATAATTATTTTTTCTGGAAAATAATTATTGATTTCGTTTTTGAGAACATTTAATATTTCTGTGTAAGTGTTTTGCTGTTTGTTTGGTAGCAAACAGTAAATGAAAGGGATGTTATAGTTATGGTATAAACCGTGGATGGAATATAGTTGATAAAAAGGTTTTGGACATGGTTTAAATGTTCCATCCATCATCCATTGGGGACACTGTTGGAGTTTTCTTAAATTACTTGCAGTTGCAAACATTATGATTCTGTTTGTACTGCTTTCATTGTCAAAAAGGATACATTTGTCTTTATTGTGTGTGATGGACATTTCTGGTGAAATAATAATTTCCTCAAAAGTAGTAGGGTTGGGTGGGGTTGTGGAAGTGTGTCTTTTAGTGTATGCAATTGTGCGTTTTAGGGAGTCAATAGAGGGTAGTTGACCGGAAGCATGGGCTGGGACTTTTAACAGTTCTTCCTTAAGGATTTGTGTTGTTGGTTTATCACTTTGTGTGCTAGCAGTTTTTATACTTTCTAAAGCATCTCTTATTTCAATTTTTGTGACATTGGGGGGATGATTGTGTTCCCTGGTAAATAACACATTAGTTTCCTCAGTAGTAGCCCTTCCATAACATTTGTTTGAGTAATATTTTGTACATTTCCAGAAAACTTTTCTACCACTTTGTCTTTCCTGATTATAAACATAACCCATATAACATAACAGTAATTTATTTTTTGTGACATAACAAATTCTGCACCTTCTGTCATTTTGTTTTACTTGTTCTAGGAAAGAGTAGAAAGAAACAAAATCAAAAAACATATATTTCACTTTGTGGTGCTAACATAATTAATGATGTATTTATACTTACAGTTACTAAAAGTAGTAATCACAAATGCAGAACTGTATTTTGAAGGATTTTCTTGTATGTATTTCTTTATTTACTGTTGGTATGAAAATATAGAAATGCTAAGTTAATGTTTACACATAACAAACGTTTTTCCTAGGAAAAAGCAGTTTTTAATTTTGCTTAGTACTACATTTGATGTGAACATTACATATACTTACTTGTTTAATAGTTGACTTGTAGTATTTGGTGGAGTAGATCAAGGTAGTAAAGTTCAGATCTGTAGAGAAGCTAGAATAAATAAATGTAAAATATTATTAAAAATTTATGGAACTGTTGGGAAATTGGAAATATTTAAAAGTATACTAACTTCTAAATAAGTAGTTTTGTTTGCTGTAGGTAGAATAGATGTATGATGTACTCAGAATATCTGTAGAGAAAATATAAAATACATAACAAGGTGTTAAGAACATAGTTTTCGTTTTTTTCTGAAGTTTTTGACCAATTACAAGTATACTTACATTTTTTACAAGGGTAGTCTTGTCTTTTGGTATAGTTGATGTTGGATGTCATTATTGGATCTGTAGGGAAGATGTAATATGCAAGCTATGTTGTTTAGAAAATAGCATTTGTAATATTGGGGGTTTACTAACAAAAACATATATACTTACATGTTTAATTAGTCTAGTTTTATACATTTGTAGTGTTGAACTAGGAAATTCTCTGAATATCTGTGAATAAAATGTTTAAAATAAAGAATGAATATTGTGAAATAGTGTTTAAAAACAGCAGTTGTTGTATAACAGAGCATTAATATATACTTACTATCTGATTTTCCAGGTGAAGAAATAGGAGCATGTATTATGAATTTATTTGTAGTAGTTTCTATCAGAAATGTAGGAGGAGATAAAAATAAAATAAGTGCAAGAGTTAGGAGATATAAGTAAATTAGTACACTACTAATTTAGATTTCTACATAATGCACTGTAACTTACTTGATTAATTAGCTAGTGAGCTGGATCTTTAAAGATGTTTGTTCAGGAACAAAATCTTCAGATAGTTGGCATCTTCTTTCTATAGAGTTAGCAGCAGCAAATGGTATAATGCATGTATCCCTTTTATAGTATGTGTATTTTGTGTGCTTTGATTTGATTGGTTGTAGGATGAAAGGAAGGATTTTATAGGCTAGTTTGAATTTTTTTTTTGTTAATTGGTATATTTGTTGATGTGAGAATGGTGGTATGTGGTCATTTCCGCATTAAAGCAAGTTAGTTGTTAAATAAAATAGATGTGTAAGTGGTAAAAAATAAGGAAAATGTTAGTTAAATGTAAAGAATATTTTCCACAAGATAGAACACATTTAATAGAATGTATAGCAAATGTAGATAAATAGTAATGTTATAAAAGTAACAGGTATTATATGTAAAATGTTTTTTGTATAGAGCAATGACTTTTATAGACGATTAATATGGTATTTTAGACATGAAAGGGTACAAAAAAGAACTCGATATTTTTTTTTGTAACGATATTTTAGTACTCTATATTTTAGTAGTCAATATTTTTGTAGTGTTAGGGGTAATTTCATGAACAACGATATATTTGTAGTCGATATTTATTAAGGCGATATTTATGTACTCGATATTGTAAATACTCGATATTTTTGAGTCGATATTTTAGTAGTTTGTGTAATAAGTATACAAAGTCGATATTTTTGTAGTCGATAATTTTTCAACGATATTTTTGGTAGTCGATAATGTGACCGTCGATAATATTTCAGTGATCCGATGGCAACAACTAGTAGCAAAAAGGGGAACAGGTGTTTGGTAAATCCACAATAACTCGCTTTATAAGGGGAAAGAACCAGGGGAGGTGGCCCAACCCAACCTCGCCCGACCGCGGATGACCGCAGACGGCCCCGCCCTTGTCCCGGGCTTCTCCCAGGACGCTCCTGCGCGCTCCCACGCAGCGGGGAGGATGACCTGTTAATATAGGCGAGTTAGTTGGTGGGGGGCGGGGCAAGCGGGGAGAGCGGCCCAGGTGTCTAGGGTCAGGCTAGCAGGGACTCCTGGGAGATGGAGTCCCTGGTCCCACCGCTCGCAGCCCTGCTGCTACACTACACACTCCACAGCAGTCTCCAAGGACCCGACCCTTCCTTTGGTCCAAATCCACAAGGAGCGCGCACAGCGAAGCGGGACCCGCGAAGCGGGTCCGGCGAGATGCAGCGCTTCAGGGAGAGCACACAAGCAGCAACAAAGGACCGAAGCTCAGAGTCCCAGCAGGTAGGCAGAATTAGAGTCCCAAGCAGGTTTAGGAGGCAAAGGTTTTTAACAGCGTTGGTGGGGGCGGGGCAAGCAGGGAGAGCGGCCCAGGTGTCTCGGGTCAGGCTAGCAGGGACTCCTGGGAGATGGAGTCCCTGGTCCCACCGCTCGCAGCCCTGCTGCTACACTACACACCCCACAGCAGTCTCCAAGGACCCGACCCTTCCTTTGGTCCAAATCCACAAGGAGCGCGCACAGCGAAGCGGGACCCGCGAAGCGGGTCCGGCGAGATGCAGCGCTTCAGGGAGAGCACACAAGCAGCAACAAAGGACCGAAGCTCAGAGTCCCAGCAGGTAGGCAGAATTAGAGTTTCAGGCCTTCGATGTCCTCATTTTTTTGTGTGAATTGCTTTGCTTGAATATTCATAAAAGTGAATTTTTGGGCTGGTCGGAGCTTACGTTCTTTCTGTGAGTTGCTCCCGCTATATTTATAAGCTCTTTTGTCCCTTTTAATAAACAATCTTTGATTGATTTGCGTTTTTGGGGTCTTTTGTGGTTGCTTGACTGCAATTGTTGCTAGCTTCTGTGCTAAAAATAGAGCAGAAACTGATATCTTTACTGGTATTTTTACTTTCATTGAAGTCATTACTTTCATTAATGTCATTGTTTACAGCTGCCATATTTCCACTATCTTTTAATGTAGTTTCTCCGTTTTTCCCATTTGGTTTTGGCTCTGTGATTGACCTTCTTACTCTGCCGGACCTCATAACTGACCAGGTGGCCAAATGCCGGATTGGCCGGTTATTGTCCCCTTTGGTTATTGCTTTAGTTACTTTAATTGTTGCTTTGCTTTGCTCTGATTTCTCTAATTGTTATTTTGGTTGCTTTAATTGATGTTTATTGTTCCTCCCTTGCTTGTTCCTTGTTTGTTTGGAAAGCTTGGCATGCTATCTCCTTGTTTGTATCCAAATCAGGTAAATTCCCACATAAGTTGTGAATGACTCTGCGCTGTTTGGTTCTCTTGAGTTTGTAAATGTGTGGTTCACAATATATTCCTCCCTCTTTAATGTTTATTATTTGGTGAGCTTACCTATGTAGGTCTCCTTCTCTGATGTCCCTCCTTACACCGCTGTTATTTGGGGACGCCCGCTTTTGAGTTCCTCAAGGTAGCTTAGTTCCTTGTGTTCCTCTCTTTTTGCTTCCTTAACTTAAATTGGGAATTGCTTGATTTGCACTTTAATTGTGCTTTAGGTTTGTCCAGGTCTACTTTCTCCGTTTTTGATGGGTTTGATGGGTTTTGTTTGTTGCCCCTTTGAACGTCGAGCTCCAGTTTTCCTCCGAGTACTTCCTCGGGCTCTTCCATTTATAGCTGAGATGGGAGATAGTTGTCAATGTTGTTGTGCTGTCTCTGTGCTGCTTCCTCTACAACTGCTTGAGGTGCTCGTCCCTCCTTCCTAATGCTGACCACTTCTGTTCTGTAATGCTGCTCCGTGGGGCCTTGTCTGGGCCTCTCATACTCTGGTCTCTGGTCTCCTCCATCAAACCCCCCTCTGCTAGCACCACTCGCTTTATGACGCTGCTGCTGGTGTTTTCCAAGTGGGTGCCAGCTAGGGGAAGCCAAGACGCTGCTTCAACAATGCAGCTAGTGAGAGCTGCGGCAACAAGCCAATGCGAATGATGCGGGCAGGGGCTGAGGTGCAGAGCAGGGCCGCAGGGGGTGGCAGGGGCTTCTGGTTGCCTAAATTATAAAACCTTTTTCCTCGGGGCCGCGGTGCCGTGCTGACTCTGATGGGCTCTGGCAGTGCGGTTCTTTTAGCTGTTCTGGCTGCCGGGGGGGGGGGGGGGGGGGGAGAGTAGAGAGTCTGGGCGGGGGCCATTTGTAAACAATTTGAAAAACGCCTCAGCGCCGCCGCTGCTACTGCCTCTACACTCGAGCCCCTGGCGGTATAGCTCAATCCCGCGCTAGATACGACTCTCTGGATTCCTGGGAACGGCTACGGCTCTCTCCCTGCAGCGTTCTTCGATGCCTTGTATAGGTAGTTAGGCTGGCAACTCCTTAAGAATGGAAAAACCTGTTGCAGAACCAGTTTTCCAGGAGGGGTGGCTCATTATGCACATTAGGGATGTGCCCATGGCTCTGTCCCAGGCAAGAAGGTTCCTGACATCTTGGATTTGGGCAGAGAGATACACTATGAGTTGTTTGGCATCAATCCTGTGGACCATGATGTAAATATGAGTAGGGTTGCCTTGTGGGAATTGTAGCCTTATTGGCTAGTGAGTTTTTCCAATCCAAAAGCTCGACATCGGCATACAAGTGGAACTACTGGCTACCTCCTCAGACACTGAAAGTGTGTGTGTGTGTGTGTGTGTGTGTGGGACTTGTAAAGCGCACTGCTGCCCGTAAGCGTCCTGGCGCTGAAGACCGCTGGGGAACCCGTCCTGGCTTTCCCTGTGAGATGGTCCCTTCTGGGTATCTCCAAGGTGAAACCAGGCATCCCCAGCATCTGTGGGGGGCCGTTGTAGAGATGAGGCAAGCTTAATGCCCAGAGTTGCCGAGTGTGATCCCTGGTTATAGTAGGCACCGAGGAGAGAATTATCGAGTCCGCTGACCCTGGTCCACGACCCTGCCGCGTCGGGAATTGAACCCTGGTCTGGGACCGTTCTCTGCTTCCGGGTCTGCCGCCTCTAACCAGTGAGCCACACCACTCCACAAAGTAACAGAAGTAGGACTACACCTGCTGAACCTGTGGACCCCAGGAAGTAAGGCTGCACCAAGAAAGACTGCACCTGCTGCACCTACTGGACCAAGGCAGGACATCAGAAAGAAAAGAGCTGCTCCTGATGTTAAACTCAAGAAGAGTGACCCCAAGGCCTGCGCATGCTTCCACTCTTACAAAGGATCAGTGAGTGGACTCCAAGGGCTAGATGGCTAGCCTCCTGGTAAGCTTCAGGGACACAAAAGCTAAAGAAGGCTTGCACCTGCAAAGCGCCAAGCTGGCCAGTTTGCCCTGGACTCGTCTGGTGTAGTTAAGAGATTGAGTCCTAGCAAAATTCACTTCCTAAATCATGATTTTGGCCAGGTTAAATTACCGGGATAATTGTATATGAAGCAATATAGGATTGATTCCTCAGTTGTTATTTACTGAGATAAGTACAAAATCCGAGGTTTCACACAAAAATACCTTTAGATAGATTATCGTAATTAATCTAAAAATATAAAAGGATGTTGGGTTTGGCTGACATTTCATAGCTGTATGCCATGCTTGTTAACTTTCAAATAGAGTTAAACTTTGTAATATGGAACATTTATGTCATGGGTTTAGATCCACGTCTGTGTCAAAACTCTGTATCTACACCTACTTCCCAAAAAAACAAAACAAGACAACACAAAAATGAAGGGACTTCATATGAACTTTAGCTCAGATTACGGGCCAATGTGCATTTCTTTTATTCAATTATTTAAAAGGATAAGTATCCTAGTGGAAGGCCAGCACAGTGAGCCTGACATGGAGAATGGAAACAGGAAGCAAATTGGTTGTGGATGATAGAAAATAAAATGTTGTTTGGTCCGTTTACTTTCAGGAAGAGAAGGGTAACCCTGTATTCAATTGTGTGATGCCTTTGAGGCAATTTAAGGTTTAGGCCTGAAAAAGAGAAAGGGAAAGAGAAGATATAGGCGACATCCTCAAACAGGTGACTGACAACTCAAACATGTGTATCAAAAAATAAAGGAATTTAGATCTTCATTAAGAATTAGTCAGACAGGGTGCTCCACCACATTTGTGGCAGATTATCACGTTCACAAAACTGATAGTCAATTGTAGAAACCATACAAGGATGGCCATTCGGACTTGAGATCGTTGATGTGAGTACCTCAAATCGTTCTTCCTATTTATGGTGGATGTTTTGATGTACTTTTTTTCAATTCAGGACGGGCAGGAAAAGCCTTGCAGTCCTGAACAGAAATAAATAAACATGAACCCCACCCATTGGGATACAACTCCCAGAGTGGAGGGCTATTACAAACGAGAGATTTGTTAAAACTGAATCGGAGAACTTAGAAGAAGCACTCCTTACATGTCAGCATTTTATGTTACATGTTCGTATCTTAATTTAATATGTGTTTGAATTTTTTATTATTGGGGCTTTTACTCTCTTTATATATTTAGAGTTACTGTGCTTGATAATGTTTTCATGCTATTTCTTTTTTTATGGCTCAGTTTGAAAAACTGGCAGAGTTCATGCTTTTTCAAATAATCATAGGACTTCAATTTTCTTTTAGGAACACATTGAATTCAAAGTACAGCCTTGCATGGGTCTAAACAGATGATCTGCAATGACACATAAAAAACGAGTATTTTTTACTGTGGTCACTCATTTATAGGTGTGATGCTTTCTCATTGGTTTAAGGAAGATATTTCTGAATGTCCCTACTAATGTTGAGAAACATCACAAAATGTCAGCTGTTTGGTCATGTGCTGTATATGTTCAGGGATATGGCACGACTCATGTCCAATTGCGGGTAAGGCTGAGGGGCTGCAGGCTAGAGAGGCAAAATGAGATTGATTTAGATTGACAGTGAGTGTTCATGAAAACATAGTTTAAAATAAGTCATATCTCACCTTGAACACAGCTGCTGCTCACCCAGTGTCTTCAGACGGAATCAATAATCCATGGCACAAGATAACGGAGGGGAAGCTTTAAGGATATCCAAAGTAGAAAGAAACTATATTCTGAATTCCTGCTCTCACTCCTTAATGAAGTGACTATAAGAAATAAATACTAACAATCCAATGCACTTTCATATGAAATAGACAGTGCACAAGTGTAGATGCTCAGACATAATAAAGAACTAAAAGCCTTCATTCACAGAATGATGTGGTAAATACGTTTATCAAAGTTAACTAACCCCCACTGCTGTTCTTTTGAGATATATTTTCCCTTAAAAAGTCCCACTTCATGCCACATTGTTGATTTCACGTGCTCCTGAAAAGGTTTTCTCACCTGTTATGAAAATAAAAACGACTTTCCTGTCTACTGTTCTGTTTCTGAATATCTGATACCTTGGTGATACTTCGAGAAGAACAGTTAGGAGAGAGTATACAATATAGAGACACAGAAGTGTAAATGAGGAACACAGCTTGTAAGACAAAGTACATAGAAACCTTTAATGAAATAAACTTACAAAATACAATGGCCTTAATACATTTGACACACCTGTACAAAACTAGTCCTATAAGGGAGGACAGTCTCTGGGAATTGGCGGTGACGTGGACGTAGGAAATGCTGACACGGTGTTCATGGTGTGCCATTGGCTATTATTAGACACAATTTGTGAACACATCCGGACAGTGCATGGAGCAACAGAGTGAAACTATTTACAAATACTGAAGGATGCTGTTCTCAGCAGACTATGGAGGTCGATGCCTGCCTTCAGACAGGTGTCCGGTGGATCTGAAACACTTGCTCACGGTGCCACGTTTCCTTGTGATAGTGACCTTGTCATCTCTGTATGAACAAAATAGGTCTTCAGTTCTCCTTTTCCTTTGACATTTATGATTCCGCGGCAAGTGCACATGTACCCAAGTGCTTGCAAGACATTGCTTGTCTCCTCCGTGACCTGAAACAAAGCGTAGAAGATTGAGATTCACACGAGACTGACTCACCATAAGACATCTAGAAATAACACTGCTCCTATTAAAACAATCTTCAAAATATGGTGCTCAGTACTTAACAATAAAAATAGGATTTGAAGTCCATTTTAAGCATCTGCAAACCTCTAGTCAGTACTGTATCTGTCCCAAATCATGGAAAAATATTCTATTAGCCCTTTGTGGAAATTGACAACTGGAAGCTTTTTTGTCTAACGTTCTCTAAGTCTCTTTAGAATATCTATTACTGCAGACAAACTGCTCTTCAAGGTCAACTGTGAGCCTAATGTCTGTCCTTTACCAACTCAACTCCTCTCCTATTCATTTAACCACAATTGTGCAGTGTGATCACGATGGCACATAAAGCTGTCCAAGGTAATTGTACACATTAGTTTGAAGAACGTTTGGAATGCAGCTCAATGTATGCCTGCACAGTCTTTTGTAGGAAACAGTTAGAGAACCCTCAAAGGCATATTTCTTATAGCGGCAAGCAACCTATGTCGCGGTGTCTGCAGTGAACATTTTTTTTATTTTTTTTTTATGTCTCCATTTTTCCACTTTTCATTGGTCTATGTAACCACAGAAGCAGAAGCAGATTTTCAAAAGTATCAATTTGTATAATGTCCGATTGCAAAACCTCTCCAGGATCTGGTCTGCGATCCTCCAAATTCAAAATTGTAGTTAATCTCCAGATGACACAACTGCCCTCTCTACCCAGGTTGTGTCACATGTCTAACTATAGCTGTGTCATTAGAGGAATTATCTTATTGAGTTCAAAGAATGAGGAAAGAATGGTCCAATCTTTCTAACCAATAGAAGTATGTTCTGTGCACTGATCCTTCTTCTTACTTAGTGAAACCTACACTCTATAATTCACCCACGGATTCTGGATCCTATCACAGATGTAGCAAACCCTACTATGAAGCACGCTGCTAATCATGGAGGAGGTTCTGACATTTTGTTTCAGTGGGTTGAGTGGTTTCCAGTAACTAGTTGATCTTGTAGGGCCACCTCAGTCTACCTGACAAGGATTCTATAATGCAGAGCATAGGGAGTCCTTTGCTATTTGTCACTGAATATAAATTTGACAAGGAGGATATACTTAGACCCTCATAACAATGGATACTCTCACTTCCTCTTAGAAGTACATGCTGAACATTACAAACTTGCTTTTATGATCACCTATATCATTAAGTGATGTTACAGGTAAAAGTTAAGCTCTAACGACAGACCAAGATGAGCCAAACCAATATACACACTACTAAGTCATCACTTTTGCACTTTCATTTATGTATTAGAATAACATGAATTGAAGTGAATTAAGGTTTCAATTAACTTGATGCATGTATATTTGGGGCAGGATTTTTTCCCATTCCCCGTGATGAGTTTGGTCCAATCCACAAAGAATTCAAAAGATAGAATATAGGGGCATATTATCAACAAATAGCGATATTTATGGCTAAGTAGGCTTAGCGGCAATTTTTTTATCGCCGCGCATCACTGGATTTTAGTGCTGAGATAACGTGCTATTATTATCAAAAGCGATAAAATTCCCGGTGATAGCGGCAAAATCCGTGAATATCGCTGAGAACACAGCGATATTCACGCAGTATAGCTAACAGGGTTTTTGCCATTATATCCACCTCCGATTGGATATAATGGCTAAGAACTGGTCTGAGCAGGAGTTAGTTTCTGGAGATATTCGCGCTTGGAGCGAATATTTCCATCGGTACGCCTGCCTTGCTAATAGGCGATAGCGACGTTAGCGACTGCTTTCAGTCACTAACAGGTTGGGTACGCCCACTTTGCATGTCATTAGCAATAAATATCGCTGACATGCACAGCGGGCCCCAAACCGTTTGGTATCCCCTACAAGCTGTCGCTAACTGCTGTTAGCGACAGCTTGCTAATAGGGCAACAGAATTATCGCCGCTTAGCGGGCGAAAATGGCCGCTAAAGCAGCGATAATTTCCTAGTGCCCGCCTTGATAATATGCTCCATAGTTGCTGGACTGTTTGAGAATACTGCCTGATCAGTGCTGAAGGCACATCCATTAACAAGGAGGGAAAAGTTACACTTTATTCATATATAAAGTGTTAACTGGCAAGAGTAAAGACAGAACTTAGGGGCTCGTTGTGATGGCGTAACGATCGCCACCGTCGAGCCGGCGGTGGCGACAGTTACACCATCGTAACACGAAATACCTCCCACCATATTACAATGGCGGTGGATATTGCGGCGGACGGAAAGTCCGTCCGCCGCCTATCCTCTGTCAGAAAATCGTTACGATTGCCTGCCGGGCGGAGCAGGGGCTGCAATATGGTGGTGGTGCCTAGCAGGCACCGCCAGCCATATTAGGATGTCGATTTTCAGGGCCTTTCCATGACGACGATGCCGCCATGGAAAGGCTGGCGGGAATTGACTTTGGGGGCCTGTCACCGGCCACGGGGTGGGGGGTGCACTTGGGGGGTACCTATGGTACCCCCCAACATGTCGCTGCACCAAGTGGCCACCACCATGTGGTGCCTGCCATGTGACGCCGCAATGTTAAAATGCAGAATGCGACCATCAAGGTGGCGGTCGCATCCTAATTCGCGATGCGGGACCACCGTATGTCTGATGGCCGGTCCCAACACAGCGGGCGTGGCGGATGGACTCAGGTCCGCCCGCCATCCTAATAAGCCCCTAAACTCATTCAGGAACAGGAGACTGAAATTGTTTTAGATGTTAAACATCTGATGCAAATAAATAAACATGTTTCTGATTCTTGCAGGCACTGCTAACCCATCTAGAAAACACCGAAACACAGGGCATTTGACTGAAATGTTGTTATGGAGACTTGAGGGAAAGGGTGGAGAACTATTACTAAATTTACAAATCTTGCTGCTGCTCCAGTCACAATCACGGGCCTGATGTACTATTCCCATCAGCCAGGCTTGTGCGTTTTGTGATGTAGTCATCATTTTACGACCCCCTGTTATTGGTTAGAAATGCAGGATGGAGGTCCGAGATGGAAGTATTCAACGGGCAGTATACCTCCATCTATACATTAACATTGTTTTTAAAGCAGTTTATATGCATTAAAGAGGCAGGTGTTACATTTAAAAAAAGCTGCCAACTGAATTTCTCAAGAGGAAGCTGCGTCTGAGTGACAGCATTCCCTTGGTGAATCAGATGACACCCCCTGTGAACTGTCAGTATCTGATTCAATGGTTTTGCAACCGCAATTCCCTTCACAAAACTTTGGGCCACATGTACAATGCGATTTTGCATGCGCAAACGGGTTTGCAACCCGTTTGCTCATGCAAAATCACTGTGGGACATGTACAAAGCCTATTTAGCGAGTCGCAAATTATTTACGACTCGCTAAATAGGTTTTGCAACTCGCTATTAGGAAGGGGCGTTTGTCTCCTAATAGCGACCGCAGAGCCATGTATGAATGTTTTGCAACCATAATTGCGGTCGAAAACGTTTCATTATTTATTTTCTCTTATTAAATGCATCCCTTTTTACCTTTAGGGAAAACGGGCTACATTTTTTTAAAACATGGTGGTCTGCTGAGCCCAGCAGGCCACCATCCCTCGGAAGGCCTGTCATTCCCAATGGGCTCGCAAATTGCAAGAGTCTCATTAATATTCATGAGCCTTGCAAATTGCGACCCCATTGGGAATCGCAAACAGTGTTAAGCACACTGTTGTACATGCAAAATAGCGCCTCGTAAATTGCGAGTCACAAAAGGATCGCAATTTGTGAGGCGCTATTTTGCACGTCCAACATCTGGCCCTTTCTTACCTGTTTCAAGTGCAATTCTAGTCACAATTCTGTGTTTCAGAATCGCAAACAAGAGCTGCATCCCTTTTACACCAACTCCTATTTGCATTTCGAAAAGGAACATAAAAGCTCTTTTATGAGCTGGAAAGATTAACTCATTAAAGGGATTTTGTACATTGCAACATGTCCTCTTTGATGTTGTAAACCCATATTATCTGTGAAATACGGGGTGTAGAAGTGCAAAAGTGATTTGTACATCTGCCCTGACACTATTAGATGATGACGACTAACAAATGCTCAGATAGAATCACATTTAAAGCTGTCTTAAGTGATTAACATTACTGATATAACAATGAAAACGAGTGGCTGGAGGAATGCCTAGTATTACATGCACATTATAAATGTAATACACACAGAGCCTTGTTTAAAAACATGACGCGTAAATCCAAGGTAAATGTAGATGTGATTCAAATAACAAGAGGTTCTAGACCTTACTTTAAAAACTTAAAAAGCTGAAACAATTTGTTTAGCATAATATCATTTAATATTAAACCTGTCTGAAATACCTGTATTTTGCCCAAGACGCCTGTGCTGTCCATCCTGCTTGCAACATTTACTGTATTCCCCCATATATCATATTGGGGTTTCTGTGCTCCAATCACCCCAGCGATGACGGGCCCATGATTAATACCTAAAGAACGATATAAATCATTGATATTTTTGATCCACAAGATGAAGGAACACATTTCATGTCATGAGGGTAGAACAAGAGAACTTAAGTTCTTCAAAGGCAAGACACAAAAAGAATCATACTGCGGAGACTTAGGTGATTAGGGTTTTTTTCACATGCACTCTTTAAAAAAAAGTAAAATTACATATGTTAACTCGACCACCACTCAGCTTAAGTTAAAAATAAGGCAAAACGTTTACAAAGTTAATTAAACACTAAGGTTCCTTAACCCCTTAACTGCTGAACGTTTTCCCTTGCTGCTAAGTGCTTTTTTAAAACATTTTGAGGCAGTTTATTGTTAAGCCTTCATAATTTACTTCCACAAAATGTATCCACACCAAATTTGCATCTTTTTCCCCCACTTACTGGGATTGTAAAAGTACCCAAGGTATGTGATTTCTCATTGACGGGGCTGAGAAAATAGTATTAATATGGCAAAATATCAGATTTTTACAATAAATGACATACAGTGCTGTGAAAGAAATTATGGAGCATATTCACAATAAACTGGCAGAGCGTGGTGTTACTCCAAAATAGGTAACACTGCACTGTGACAGTTTTAAACGAAGAAATGCGCCGTATTTACAAAAATACGGCGCACCCCTGCATTTCCCCCAGCGCTGGTGCTAAAGAAGCTGCCTAGCGCCAGCACAGGGACCCTTGCGCCATGTTGCAAGGGTGCTTATGCTGCAGGGGTGATTGTTTAAGTGCAAGAAGGGCCACCTTCCTGCACATAAACAATCTTCACAGGCAATTTTCTCTATCCATGTGTGCTGCAGAATGCAGGACACAGGGAAAGAGCAATATACGAGATGAAATCCTCGTATCACCTGATAAAGACCAGGTATTTCCCAGTCTTATAATTAGCGCTGCCTAATACCTTGTAAAAATGGGCCAGTGTAAAAAAGCAATGGGTGTTGTGACGGAACGCCCACTGCAACACTCTTTGCACGCCCCTTTCATGCTAAGTGCTGCTGCTTAATGCCGCCTTGTGAATAAGGTGACGGAGTTAACAACACCAGAACGTCGAAAGAAGTGACGTTCTGGTGGCGCTAACTCCTTGTGAATATGCCCCTATGTGTTTTTATTTTTAACATGTGCATCAAGTATTGGTTTACGGTGGTAAGATTGCTCTATCTCCAGCTTTTAGAAAAAAAAATTCACCAGTGTTTGCACTTTTTTATGTGTTTGTCAATATTTTAAGGTTTCTTTCTACTCATAAACAGCAGGGAAAAGAGGTATTGAAAAAACAGGTAAAATTAGACAATATTCAGAAATCTGCATTTAGTTTTTTTGTGCAGATTTTTCAAGTTTTTCCAAAAGGAATTGAATTTAAAAATAGTGAAACTAAATATGAAAAAGAGAAATAGCGAACAGGTGTTCATGTGTAAGTTTTTACAATGAAGGCTGATCTATAAAAGTAACGTTGTTACGTCCTTCAGACTATTACTTTCAAAGAGATGACTAGTGATTACTTTTTGTCCAACAATGTGTGATTCCCAGAGTCATCACCCGAGAAATGGCTTACTATGTTTCCTAGTGTACCGATCTTGCACCAAGTCATAAGGAAAAGTTGAATGAATAAATTAGGAGTATGAAAAACAGCTATGCATTTTTCAAATGCTATCAAGTTTCCGAGTTAATGGATAGGGGTTTTATGTCCTAACTTTGGATTACCTTAAATGCCAGTTGATTTTGAGTTTATTTTTTCAAAATGCTTTTCTGTGTACACTGAATTACAATTAAATCAAAAATGTAGAGGAATTCAAGGGCTAATTTATGAGAGGCTTGCACCACCAGAGCATCCCTTTTTCTGATTCTGCGGCAGGGCAAACCTCTAAACCATATCCATGAGGTCATGTAATGCCACTTTGCGTGGGTTTGCATGACCTCATAGATATGGAATTAGGCAACCAGTGCAAGTCGTTGTGTTGTCTTACTCTGTGCCAGGGAGGCGTTCCATGAGAATTGCAGTGGGTTGTCTCACGCAACACCAATGGATTTTTGAAGCTGCCCCAGATTTACTTAATCGTAAACTAGGGGCAGCACCAAAACCTTATGCCTCCCCAGAGCAAGCGAAAAAAGGAGAAATATCTTTATTTATCCTCATTGGTTCCTCTGTCCATGTTTGCTGCCTTCTGCAGCACACACAGAAAGAGGAAAACTCCCCTAGGGATATTTGTGTGCAGGAAGGTGCCTCTTCCTTCACAAAAACCATACTATATGCATTGTAGACATCCTTGCACCATGGTGCAAGGGGGCCTACACTGGCACTAGGAGGCTAATTTTGCACCAGCGCAGGGGTAAAGGACAGGAATGCACCCTATTTCTTAAATACAATGTATTCCTGCCCTTTCACATTGGTGTAGGGCAGCGCAGCAAGAAGACTTTCAGTGCCACCCTATGTCAATTCCCCATAAATGAGGCCCCCAGTTGCTAATAACAAATGCCCTACAATTCTGCATTCCCACATCTCTTCAATAACAATAAACCACATTGATGTGGGTAGACCTATCTCACACAATAAAAAGGCCCAAACATATGAACAAGTGATGAGAGGAAAGTAAGTTTGGATAAGCTAATCTTGTGCAGTTTTTTTTAGCATGTTGTATTTGTGCATGTGGTTGGCCTGCACCCACAATTGTTAGCCATCCTTAGACATTTACGCAAACTATAGTCGTAGGGCAGTTTAAGATGGGGAGGCTTGCATTGATCCCATCACAGTTTATTATCCAGAAAGATTTACAGAAGTAAAGTTATTCTTTATAAACCGAATTTCCACACATTTCTGTGATGGAATGTTGGGTAAATTGTGTGAAACAGCAATATTCCAACCATCCAGATTTTTTGCAGTTCTTTCAATAAAAAGTGTCCCATGTGTGGGTGCCCTGTTGCCCATGACAGGAAAAGTTCACAAATGCTTTATATGACAACATGAATTTTAATTTGACTTTACATTGATTCTGGCAATGTCCGAAGCTATCGTGTTTGGGCCTGGAATTACATGAAAACCAAGAGGAAACCTACCAACCTCAAAGGTGTCTGAAAACTAGACATCCTGGGCACACCATGGTGGTGTGGATAGCAAAGGATTCCATTATATTTATTTGCCAGAATGTCATACAGATGAAAACCTTTAGTGAAATTGCAGAATTACCTATTTTTCCTTACATTTCTGTGATGGAAAGTGTCAAAATCTGTAGGAAACAAAACACCTATTTGCCAGTGGTTCCACATCCCTTTCAATAAAAACAGTACCTCACTTATGTGAATGAGCGTATAACACTGGAACAGTAAAGACCCCTAAAATGAACTGTTAAAATGTCAAGAACTTTACTTTGAGTGTATATTGGTTGTTTAAATTTCTTTACATTTGTAGATATAAATGTGTGCCATATGCATTTTAATAAGCGAATATGTTCCATGTCGATATCCAAGTTCTAATTGAATACTTTGAGATACATAGTAGGTTATTTGCCAAAATACAATTATTATGCACATTTCTGTTGCTAACCTCATATTGATATTAAGCCTGGGAGGAGTTTAGTGCAAAAAAAATGTGTTATATAAATGATGTTCGCGATGATTTTCAGTGCCAGATGCTTGTCCGCACTGTGAAATTATCGCAAATGGCACCATGCACAGCGCCAGCGGGCGCTACTTCCTTACTGCTGCTCAAGTAGAGTTTTACTCGAGCGGCAGCTTTCTCAAAGCAGACAGCTTCTCAACACGAGTGTTAGAAATGGGGGTCTCTAGTTGCATTGGCTGGCGCCAATGTCCAAATAGGGACCCTTCTTCCTAAGTCAGTGCAAGTTGGCTACCCCCGTCAACAACCCCTGCTCAACCCTGTGGTAACGTAGCACAAGCAGTAAGGCCTATCTCAGAGGCAGTGTGTGAAGTATTTATGACCATGTACAACAAGGCAGTAACAACACCACAAAAGTACACAACTCAGGAAGGTATAGAAAAATAGTATCTTTATCTAACAGTTTAACTCAAAACTCTCAAAGCGTTTCAACAAGCTACAATGCACGTAAACTAGTAGGGACTCAAAAAGGCAATAACGTATTTACTAGAATGTGGAAATGACTGAGTTCAAGGCCAGGGTCTACGCGACCTGTTGCACACCAGATACGTGCTGTTGAAAGGAGACACAGCACGCAGCTACTCGAAGAAGCGGAGATGGTGACAGGTGGACTCCCAGCGACCACAAGTCTTGGCTGCAGAGGTTCGCAGCGTGCACCCACACTGATTCGGGTACTCGGGGACAGGCAGTCTCTCAGCGGCAGCAGCACGCGGTTGCGGTGGCCCAGGCCGGTGGTGGCGATGACTCTCATATTGCAGCTCTGTGGTGGGCTCACAGCAGCAGCAGCTCTCTCTTAGCTGCGGTGGCCCACGAGACGATAGCGACAATCCTTGACAATGGTGAACAAGCTGCGGGCACTTCGCGACAGTAGCTGCAGTGGCCCGCAGGACAATCCGCAATGACGCAAAGGGACAAAAGTGCGGGCACTCAGCGGCAGCAGGTCTCCCTTGGCTGCGACGGCCCGCAGGACAAATCTCAATGGAGCAAGGTTAGCAAAGGAGCGGGCACTTAGCGGCAGCTGCCTTCACTTAGCTGTGTCGGCCCAGGGGATAAATCACAATGAGGCAAAGTTAGCAAAAGTGCAGGCAATCAGCGGCAGCAAATCTCTCTTAGCTGAGGCGGCCCACAGGACGAAGGGTGATGCAAAGTTGGCAAAGGTGTGGGCACTCAGCGGCAGCAGCTCTCTCTTAGCTGCAGCGACCCACAGGATGAAGGGTGATGCAAAGTTCGTCATGGTGCAGGCACTCAGCGGTAGCAGCTCTCTCTTAGCTGCGGTGGCCCACAGGACGAAGATTGATGCCAAGTTGGCCAAGGTGAGGCACTCAGCAGCAGCATCTCCCTTTTAGCTGCGGAGGCCCACAGGACAAAGGGTGATGCCACATTGGCCAAGGTGTGGGCACTCAGCGGCAGCATCTCTCTCTTAGCTGCAGCGGCCCATAGGACGAATCACGGTGATACAACGTTGGCAAGGGTGCGGGCACTCAGCGGAGGCAGCTCTCTCTTAGCTGCAGCGTCCCACTCGGAATCAGCGAGGGTTTCAAAGGTTCAAGCTCAGGCGGGCTCTCAGCGGCGGCAGCTCTCTCTCAGCGGCAGCGGCTCACACAGATTCAGCGAAAGTTTCAAAGATTCCAATTCAGGTGGACTCTCAGCAGCAGCAGCTCTCTCTTAGCTGCAGCGGCCCACACAGATTCACGCGGGCTCTCAGCTGCAGCGTCCCACACAGGTTCAGCTGAAGTTTCAAAGTTTCAAATTCAGGTGGGCTCTCAGAGGCGGCAGCTCTCTCTCAGCTGCAGCGGCCCACGCAGATTCAGCGACCGTTCCAAAGGTTCAGATTCAGGCGGCCCACACAGACTCAGCAAAAGTTTCAAAGGTTTAGTCCACAGTCCTCACAGTAGAAGTAGAGGTTCCGGATTATGCTAAGGAGGTCTCACCTGCAAGCAGAATTTCTCGCACAGGAATTCCAATGGCTGACAGGGTGAAGTCTCATGTCTTTGAGACTTCTGCAGGAGGCGCTCTCGATTCAGGCCCTTGGGTAGTTTCTTTGGCAAGCTTGGTGAAAGTTTCAAAGTCCTTTCCTCTGTTCACTCGGACAGAGTTTTGTCTTGACATCCAGAAGGAACACACCTGGACAAAGTTCCAGCGCAGCATTTTATGCCTAAAAAGTCTTTGTTCTCTAAAGTCACAAATCACTCAAGTCCAGTCAGAACCAGTTCGGTGGGGTCGGGAGTATTTGGTTTACAAGGCAACATCCAGCCCTTTCAGAATGAGGGTGTGTGCTATCAGACACCCAGTGGGAGGGGGAGCCATCATTCACCTTGCCAGGCGCGGCCTTGTGCAGATCAAAGAGTCACACCTCACCATGCCCTGAATACCGATTTTATCTCTCCAGCCAGGTCTGACCCAGCTGGCCCTGCTGCTTCAAAACCAGATGGCCAATACACATACTCGCCAAGCCTACAGTATTGCTTAGACAAGAAACAAACGCGTTTTAAGAAGAGGCATTTCCAAACATGGGATATATATACGGTCCTTACTAAAAGATGTCTCTCAATGTCCTGAGCATAAATATATCAAACTCGAAGTTCCTATCAGGTTCCTGGGGTTAGATAGGATGATAGAAGGTAATCCTCAACCGACCAATTCTGGCCTCTGAGAACGGATCGTTGCACAGTAGAGACAGTGAAAGGGAGGGTAACGGACTATTAGAACATGCTACACAGATATAGGCATTATGGTTATCCTGATTTATACAGTCATCTTTACACAGGGAGCATTCACGCTGTGGCTCTGATTCAATCAATCAATCAATCAATCATAACATTTATATAGCGCGCTACTCACCCGGAGGGTCTCAAGGCGCTGGGGGGGGTCCGCTACTGCTCAAACAGCCAGGTCTTGAGCTGCTTCCTGAAGGCGAGGTGGTCCTGGGTCAGGCGGAGGTGGGTCGGGAGGGAGTTCCAGGTCTTGGCGGCCAGGTAGGAGAAGGATCTTCCTCCTGTGGTGGCTCTTCGGATGCGGGGGACGGCGGCGAGGGCGTGGCCGGTCGATTGAAGTTGGCGTGTGAGAACGTAGAAGTTGAGGCGGCTGTTGAGGTATCCTGGGCCTTGGTTGTGGAGGGCCTTGTGTGCGTGGGTGAGGAGACGGAAGGTGATTCTCTTGTTGATCGGGAGCCAGTGCAGATCTCTCAGGTGTCCGGAGATGTGGCAGCGACAGGGGATGTCCAGGATGAGTCGAGCTGAGGCGTTCTGGATCCGCTGGAGTCTCTTCTGGAGTTTGGCAGTGGTTCCGGCGTAGAGGGCGTTGCCGTAGTCTAGACGGCTGGTGACGAGGGCCTGTGTGACCGTCTTCCTGGTCTCGGTGGGGATCCACGGAAGATCTTACGTAGCATGCGCAGGATGTTGAAGCATGACGAGGAAACGGCGTTGACTTGTCTGGTCATGGAGAGGGAGGAGTCCAGGATGAAGCCCAGGTTGCGTGCGTGGTCTGTCCGTTTGGGTGCGCTGCCCAGGGCGGGGGGCCACCAGGAGTCGTCCCAGGCAGAGGGTGAAGATCCCAGGATGAGGACTTCCGTCTTGTCCGAGTTCAGTTTCAGGCGGCTGCACATCATCCATTTGGCTACGTCTGTCATCCCTTCGTGTAGGTTGGCTCTGGCGGTGGCGGGGTCATTGGTGAGGGAGAGGATCAGCTGGGTGTCGTCGGCGTAGGAGATGATGTTGAGTTTGTGATGGCGTGCGATGGCGGCGAGGGGGCTCATGTAGGCGTTGAAGAGGGTTGGGCTGAGCGAGGAGCCTTGAGGGACGCCGCAGATGACTTCGGTGGCTTCTGATTTGAACGGGGGGAGGCGGACTCTCTGTGTCCTTCCGGCGAGGAACGAGGTGATCCATTCTAGTTCCTTATCCTGGATTCCGACGTTGCTGAGGCGCTGCACTAGGGTGCGGTGGCAGACGGTGTCGAAGGCTGCGGAGAGGTCTAGGAGGATGAGGGCCGCTGTCTCTCCGTTGTCGAGCAGGGCTTGGATGTCATCGGTAGCTGCGATCAGGGCGGTCTCGGTGCTGTGGTTGGCCCGGGAGCCAGACTGCGAGGGGTCGAGGGATCCGTTCGTCTCGAGGAAGGCGGCCAGCTGCTTGTTGACGGTCTTCTTGATGACTTTTGCAGGGAACGGGAGTAGCGAGATGGGGCGGTAGTTCTTGAGGTCGGTGGGGTCGGCTGACGGTTTCTTAAGTAGAGCGCAGAGTTCGGCGTGCTTCCAGCTCTCCGGGAAGGTAGCGGTGTCGAAGGAGGTGTTGATGATGTCTCGCAGGTGGGGTGCGATGACTGCATCGGCTTTGTTGAAGACGTGGTGAGGGCATGGGTCGGTCGGAGATCCGGAGTGGATGGAGTTCATCGTGTGGATGGTGTCATCGGTGCTGATCGGGGTCCAGGCGCGGAGGGTGGTGGTGGGGGGCGGTGATTCAGTCGTGGCGTGCGTCGGTTGAGTGCTGAAGCTGTTGTGTATGTCCGCGATCTTATTGTGGAAGTAGGATGCGAGGGAGTTAGTTAGCAGTGGCCCGGCGCCCAGAGCATCTAAATCCAGCCAACATAACAGAGAGGAAGAGAAAAGAGGGAGGGGGACCCATGCCAATGATGCCAGGTCTAACAGCGAGCATAAGTGACCATTCACAATGAGAAATCTGACCGCCCGCATTGAGAAATCTTGCCGGGAGGTTGATTTTCCACACTCAGTTGACTATCGCAAATGAGGATAAATCTCTCCGGGAGGTTGATTTTCCTCGCTTGCGCTCGACAACTTGAAATTGACAAATGCAAGCGAAACTCAGAATGCGGAAACCTCCACAAACCCCACGAACAGAGCGGAGTTCACTGCCCAGTCTTAATTGATATGTCACTGCAGTGCCAAAAATGCAATAACGTTTCACAGAAATGACTCATGGTACTTATATGTAGAAAATGTATTAATGGATTTCTGAAGCAAGTCATTATTAACTGCATTACATCCTTAATTTACTTTAGAAAGAACATGGAGTAGAATACAGTAGAGGAGCAGCACCTGATTCAGCAGTACAATGAAGAATGGCAAGAGAGATTCATAACATTAAAAACCAAGGTTAATTTGACTGGAGGCTCCCCATGGCCAATTTTTTTCTCAGGGTCTTTTGCAAAACTATGTGGCTATGAGGTCAACACACTGACAGTAAAACAATATCAGCTTTTCATTGTAATTAAAAATGAATTGGAAATATAGAGCCTAATTTACAGTGGAGGCATGCACTCAGCTGCCCGGTTGTACTACTACTTTCCATATATCTATACCGGACTGGCAAGGATTGCTGTGCTTTGAAAGGAGCCACTGCCATGGCACTGTAAGGTTGCAGCACGGTTGCCATGTTTCAAAAACAAACTCTCAAGCATGGTTGGTTTTTGAAAAAAAATACTAATGGCCCTGATACCCAGGAAGGCTTCTATCAGGGCGTGGGGTTCGTTTTTTATGTTTTATGTTCATGACTGTTAGACTTTTGCTAGTGGTCTGAACAGGAAAAAAAATATGTCTGACTGTTGATTCCAAAAAAGGGGTGCAGGGTTCTGAGTTACTAAGACTGATGATACAAACTCCATCAGGCAATTGGTCTAAGGGTTCTTCTGTGGGACTATTGCCTGCAGAAACATGGCTGTCCATCTGACTCTAAATACAGTAGGCGAACAGTCAGTTTGGTGAAGAGGTACTCCACCATGATTTTGATGGAGTGTCATGTCCGCCAAACTCTAAAAAGGCCAGTAGTATTGTCCTTTTGAAGATTTTTATACTATATTCAGTAACTTTCTAATTGTACAAATATCAAGGCAATGCATGGGGCGAATTGCAGTGCCAAGATGCAAAAGACCTTCATGGGAGAAGCACCTGGATTACTGTTCACAAAACACTTCTCACCACATGAAACCCAGCCTTATTCCACTTCTGACTGTTAGGCATAACGCGGCTGGCGATGTGGAGTATCTTATAGAACAGCCCTTTATTGTCCAAAAGTCTTGCTGGACATCATTTATATTGAGGTATCCTTTTATGATTACTATATTTTGTGAAACAACGTTTTTGGGTATTTTTAAAATAATGTATCCATGTAATAATGTGAATCTGAAATGCTTTCATTTTTTTCCTCAGGGGTGTCATGCTAACATTTTCTTCAAATATCTGAGGTATCATTGTTTTTTTTTGTCTATGACCAGACGTTTGTCTCACCTTTGAAAACTTACAGTGAATGCAGAGTCCCAACCCAATGGTTAACTGCAGATGTTCATTAGCAGGGCCCAAGCAAAGCAATTGTTAGAAGTTTTAATGTTATTGTACAGAATTTCTTAGTCCATAATTTAAATAGTACAGAAGGTGCGATAGGTCTAGAAAGTCTTCCATGCAGGCAAACCAGCTTTCCTAGAGCTACTATAGTAGTACTGCGTGATACTGCATATAACTCTTTTAGGAGTTTAATTTGTATGTCATCTAATGAATGTACTGTCACAAAAGCTCATAGCTCTACAACATTAATTTTTAGCCTTTTAGGTAGAATGATAAAATATTAAAGACAACAGTGATCCTCCTTCAAACTCCTTTTGCTTGTAAATTGCACTTTTCTTCCAAAATCATGATTTCATATTGAAATCATAATGTAGAAATCCATGACTTGGCATTTTCTCTGGAGCACAAGATATGTTGTGCCCCTCTGAAGGCTACCCCAACTCATCCACCCATGTATTAATACACATCATGCCCCAGATGGCGCCTGATAATTTAATAATTTTCACATGGGTTTTGCTTAAAAATCAAAATGTAATTTTGAACCAGCATTTTAATATAAATATGAAAAGTTAACATTTTTGATACTGTTTTAGAAATTGTGTTTCTGCTTCGCAGAGGTATGCACCCTGCCCAAGCAGAAACCACAATCATAGTCAGGCTAAGTTACCACACACCGTAAAGTATACTGCGCTCACCCTCTGGTAGCTAGGGACAGAGCATTCAGGCTTCACTTAAGAGACAATGCATAAAGTATTTGTGCAACACCTATGTTAGACCAGGCACCATTGGCGTGGGTCTCCCTTCCATTTTTTGCCTTTACCTCCTGTGCTTTGCAGTGTGTTGGACTCCATTTTTGCTGGTCTAGATGCTTTGGGCACTTTGCCACTGCTGTTTAGTGCCGAAGTGCAATGCTCCATTTGTAAATTATTGTTATGGCTTAGTGATTCCATGATTGGCTTATTTGATTTACTTGTCATACCCTAGTACAGTGCACTATGTGTGCCAAGGGCCTGTATATCAAATGCTGCTGGTGGGCTTGCACCACTGATTTTGCCACCCACAGAAGCAGCTTGTAAAATGTGACTCAGGCCTGCCACTGCAGAGCCTGTGTGTAGTCTGGGACTGCCATGTCAACTTGGCAAGTGCACACACTTGCCAATCCCTAAAAAGTGACTTTTCTACATATTAGTCACCCCTAAGGTAGGCCCAAGGTACCCCTGTGGGCGGGGTGCATTTTATGTGAAAGGTAGGACATACCCTGATGTGTGTGGCATGTCCTCATAGTGAAATACTGCCAATTTTGTTGTTCACTATTGCAAGGCTATCTGTTCCCATAGGAGAGAATAGGGAGTTTGTTTATAACATCTTATTGCCATAACTGACCCTAGGAACAGGATAGAAAAGTAAAGTTTGGTATGCCAGAACTCAGAATGTTAAAGTGCATCTTTTAGTGATGGTGATTTTTAAATTTTGTATTTTAAACTACCACTTTTAGAAAGTAGATATTTTCTTGTCTAACCATCCAGTGTGCCTCTGCTAGTTTTCTGCATTGCATGTCTGGCTTTTGGATGACAGGGGCGGGAGAGGGACAGTGGCTCCAGTAGTCTGATGAGTCAGGGCTGGTCTGAATAGGCCTGGTCTGCATTTGGAGTGGTGGGAAGAATAGCACACTCACCTGAATAGGGCTGTGCCTGCCTTCCACAATGACGGCTCCCCCCCCCCTGTGGAGAGTCTGGAGCCAGGGCTCACACTGACAATGGAGGTTGTTGTGCACTTGCAAAGTACCCTACAGAACTGGTTTTGGCTCGGTACAGACACTCTCTGCCTTCAGAGAACAAAGGATTTTTGAGTATAAAAAGAGGGGCCCAGACCCCAGACTTTTAGATCACTTCTGGGAAATCAAGAGGAACCTTTGCCAAGGAGAAGAGCCGGATAAGCTGAGGAGGAATACTGCCCCTGTGCTGTTTGCTGTCTGGGTTTGGGCTGCAGTGTCTGCTTGCTGCCAAGGAAAGGAGAAAAAGGACTTTGCTGTTTGCTTTTTCACCTGCTTGAAGAAAAGATCTCCAAGGGCTTGAAATTGAGCTTGCCTCCTGTTCTGAAGTATCAGGGACACAAATACTTCACCACCAGCTCCCCTGAATTTTCGTGCTAGGAATTCCAACCTGCATTGAGGTGCCTGCTGCCATTTAGGACCTCTAGAGACTGTTTGTGGCTGGGAGCTTGAAAATCAACGCAACATCGAAGAAGCGTGTTGCATCCGCACCAGTTTCCGACGCATCACAGAAGAACTCGTCTCAGATCCTGCCGCAGCTTGAGAAATCGCTGCACAACACATCGGGTGCAACGATCTCCAAAGTCCGAGATCACCACACCAATCCCGATGCAAGCCTGCTGTACAGCTGCATGAAACCACACATCATACCGGATCGACGCATCATATTGAGGTGCCAAGACTGTCTCACCGTTAGGGGCCGCAGTAAGAAACAGACGCATCAACTCCCCTGCGCTGCCGTAAGGAACCAACGCATCACCTCCCCTGGAGCAAGGAATCAACGCATCACCTTCCCTGAGTTTAAGGGACCGACGCATCACCTTCCCCGTGGCCATTTTGTGTCCATTTTGTTGTTTTGCGCGGTGCATCTAAGGTACTTTTGAGAAAAGTGTCACATTTACAACTTGCATTGAACTGAACTATTTCTACCATTTGAAAGCCTTATTTTTAATACTGTATTGTGGATTTTTTTCGTTTGGTCTTGTTTTGGTTTAGTTAAAGATTATTTATTTTTCTAAACTGGTGTGGTGTCCCTTTGTAGTGTTTTCACTGTATTACTGTATGTGTTCACAAATGCTTTATACACTGCCTCTGAGATAAGCCTGTCTGCTCGTGCCAAGCTACCAAGGAGGGTGAGCAGGGGTTATTTAAGGAGTGTATCCCCCTTACCCTGACAAGAAGCAAGGGTACCTATTTGGAAAACGGTACCTACCTCTGCCAACAAGAAACCTCCATTTCTAACATTGGTGGTCAGCGGTGAGGATCCTGGACTTGCATTTGTGATTTACATACAGTGATTGGTGTACACTACTTGTGAGTGCAGACCATTATGCGCGACTACATAGATTTTGCTAGAATTTTTTTGCCTTGGAATCTTTTTGCATCTTGAGAATTGCCAATTATCACCACGAGTAAACAAGCATCACGTGCATCTGTGGATACCAAATTAGAGGAAAGGGTTGATACCTACACAGTGCCACAACTTAAATCCATCTGCAAAAAAATTGAAATCTCCATGAAAGGCCTCACGAGAAGGGAGGAATTCCAAAAGGCGCTGAGGGCCTGATTGGAAGAAAGGAATGTCAGTAGGCAGACCGAGGAGTCTATGGTAGAGGGGGAGAATTTAGAGGGGCAGCAGGATGGGTTAGTGGACCTAACTGGAGGGGGGGGGTTGCTTCCCAGGGAAGCTAGCTGTATTTCTTCAAGGGCTCTGTCTAGAAGTTGTAGGAGAGGGAGAAAATCAGAGTGTATGAGTTGGAGCTTGCTAAACTCAAGCTGGTGGAGCCAGTCTGACATAGAAAATAAGAAATTGGAGTTGGAGAATAAGAGGTTAGCCATGATAGAGAAAAAATGCTTTTAGAGCATGAAAGAGTGTTGAGGGAGTTGAAGCTGAAATCAAATAGTCTAGAGATCACTCCCTCTTGTGGCAGCACACCAACCGGGCCCGTTGAAGGGGAAATATACATCCCCAAGGATGTTAATAAGGATTTCAAAAAGCAGGAAGACATTGGTCAGTGGTTCCATGCCTATGAGGTAGCAATGAGGTCCCACAGGAGACATTGCTATCTTTGCCCACTGGGGATCAGATGTCCTATGCCCCCATGAAGGAAGCCTTGATAGCCAGGTATGGGTTGACCCCAGAGCTTTATAGGTAGAAATGTAGAAACTGTAAGAAGCTGGAGTCCAGAACTTGGGTTGAATATGTATCTTATTTTTGCAGCGCACTGGATGGATTGGTGAAGGGTAGCAAGGTAACTGATTTGCTCGAGAAATTGCCACATGACGCACCAGTGCAACGATCTCCAAAGTCTGAGATCACCGCACTGATCCAGACACAAGCCTGCTGTGCAGCTGCACGAAACCACACATTGTACAGGATTGACGCATCGCATGGAGACGCCAAGACTGTCGCATCGTTGCGGGCTGCAGTAATAAACAGATGCATCAACTCTCCACGCAGTAAGAAAACGACCCATCACCTCCTCTCCGATAAGGAACCAACGCATCAACTCCCCTGCACTTCAGTAAAGAACCCACACTCACCTCCCACGGAGCAAGGAATAGACGCATCACCTTCCCTGCGGCCATTTTATTTTTTTGTGTGAAGCATCTAAGGTACTCTTGAAAAAAGTGTCACATTTACAACTTGCATTGAACTGAACTGCTTCTACCATTTGAAAGCCTTATTGTAACACTGTATTGTGTATTTTTGTTGTTTGGTCTTGTTTTGGTTTAGATCAAGATTACTTATTTTTCTAAACTGGTGTGGTATCCCTTTCTATTGTTTTCGTTGTATTACTGTATGTGTTCACAAATGCTTTACACACTGCCTCTAAGATAAGCCTGTCTGCTTGTGCCAAGCTACCAAGGGGGGTGAGCATGGGTTATTTAAGGAGTGTATCCCCCTTACCGTGACAAGAAGCAAGGGTACCTATTTGGAAAAAGGTACCTACCTCTGCCAACTAGAAACCTCCATTTCTAACATTGGTGGTCAGCGGTGAGGATCCTGGACTTGCATTTGTGATTTACATACAGTGATTGGTGTACACTACTTGTGAGTGCAGACCATTACGCGCGACTACATAGATTTTGCTAGAATTGTTTTGCCTTGGAATCTTTTTGCATCTTGAGAACTGCCAATTATCACCACGAGTAAACAAGCATCACTTGCATCTGTGGATACCAAATTGGAAGAGGAAAGGGTTGATTCCTACACGGTGCCACAACTTAAATCCTGTGCCACAACTTAAATCCATCTGCAAAAAATTGAAATCTCCATGAAAGGCCTCACCAGAAAGGAGGAATTCCAAAAGGTGCTGAGGGCCTGATTGGAAGCAAGGAATGTCAGTGGGCAGTCCGAGGAGTCTATGGTAGAGGGGGAGAATTTAGAGGGGCAGCAGGATGGGTTAGTGGACCTAGCTGGAGGGAGGGGTGCTTCCCAGGGAAGCTAGCCGTGTCTAGAAGTTGTAGGAGAGGGAGAAAATCAGAGTGTATGAGTTGGAGCTTGCTAGACTCAAGCTGGTGGAGCCAGTCTGACATAGAAAATAGGAAATTGGAGTTGGAGAATAAGAGGTTAGCCATGATAGAGAAACACATGCTTTTAGAGCATGAAAGAGTGTTGAGGGAGTTGAAGCTGAAATCAAAGAATCTAGAGATCACTCCCTCTTGTGGCAGCACACCAACCGGGCCTGTTGAAGGGGAAATATACATCCCCAAGGACGTTAATAAGGATTTCACAAAGCAGGAGGACATTGGGCAGTGGTTCCAGGCCTATGAGGTAGCAATGAGGTCCCACAGAGTTCCTGAGAGAGATTGGGGAGCGAGTGAAGGAAGGGAGACATTGCTATCTTTGTCCACTGAGGATCAGATGTCCTATGCCCCCATGAAGGAAGCCTTGATAGCCAGGTATGGGTTGACCCCAGAGCTTTATAGGTAGAAATTTAGAAACTGTAAGAAGCTGGAGTCCAGAAGTTGGGTTGAATATGTATCTTATTTTTGCAGCGCACTGGATGGATTGGTGAAGGGTAGCAAGGTAACTGATTTGCTCCAGAAATCGCCGCACAACGCATCAGTGCAACGATCTCCAAAGACCGAGATCACCGCACTGATCCAGACACAAGCCTGCTGTGCAGCTACACAAAACCACACATTGTACGGGATCAACGCATCGCATGGAGACGCCAAGACTGTCGCATTGTTGGGGGCTGCAGTAATAAACAGATGCATCAACTCCCCACGCAGTAAGAAAATGACCCATCACCTCCTCTCCGGTAAGGAACCAATGCATCAACTCCCCTGCACTGCAGTAAAGAACCCACACTCACGTCCCAAGGAGCAAGGAATAGACGTATCACCTTCCTTGCGGCCATTTTCTTTTGTGTGAAGCATCTAAGGTACTTTTGAGAAAAGTGTCACATTTACAACTTGCATTGAACTGAACTGTTTCTACCATTTAAAAGCAGTGGCGGCTGGTGACATTTGTAAGTGGTGTGGCGTAAAATGATAATCATACATACATAATGTACATACATAATGAATTTTGTAGTGGCACTGACATATTTTTGGTAAGGTGAACTCACTTTGAGCGTTTATACTCAATTTATAGAAAATATGAACGCAAAATTGTCCAGAAATATCTGCCACGCTGTGTGTATGCATCTTTTTTTATCCTTTTCAGAGGCCAGTTTCATATAATACAAGCAGTTACTAGAGTGGCAACCTTGCATGAACCATATCGATCAATAAAATGCTAGTGTAGCAGCAAGCAAGATTGGGGGCCCGCCTAGCTAGCCTAGAAGCAACATTTGAAAAAAAAAAAACGATAACTGTAATCACCAGTCTCTTCTCTTTGTGTGTGACTTTACATCTTGTACATTTGCAATTTTTTCTGTTTGTATCTTTTAACGCATGTAATAATCCTTAGTCCTTATGTTTTGCAACTGGTTCTTATGTAAAGCACTCAGTCTCTACCTGCTGGCAAACCTGCCCGATGTAATGCGATGGCACTGCTGGTAATATTGCACCGTAATCTTTTCAGAAGTGGTCACTGTTACAAAACTATTACAAGCAGTTCAGGATGATTTAAATTGAACACAAGTACCTTGTATTACAGGAAAGTGGGAGTCCCCAGGTACACAAGACTTATAAGCAGTATAATGAAAAATTCCACCATAGCAGAAGGCCAGCAGATACACAGTTTAGTTAAGAAGGTGCACAAAAACCTTGAAAACTACAAACAGGCAAAGCAAAAGGCTGCCATTGTAACTTCTAATACACTAGTTTATTTAGATTTCGAAACAGTTTAATGCGGGTTTTTGCAGCTTATTTCTTAAATCTGTTCTATTTTCTGACTACAAAAGATCAGTTGTGTCTTTCTTCCTTCAAATGCAGGAAAACCTGCAACGTATAGCAAAGTTGAACTGCATCGATCTGTCCGCTTATCTGAAAGCAAGGTCACAAGTTATCTATGCTCCCAAGGAGACGGCTTCTAATTTGCATTTTCTAGCCCAATCTGCCACGTTTCCCTGATCTATACATGACCAGCTACTGCACTCACAAGTTTTCTGACGTTCTGGCACGTCGAACTGCATTAAAAATGCAATGAATATAAATATAAAAAACTTACCTTGGCTTCCCGCGCTGACTCCCGACTCGAGTCCCGAGACTGCATGCAGACTCCCGCCGTCCTGGATTTTGAATGTGGGCTCTCGTCATTGAAGGCTGCAGGCAGCCTCCCTCCCCTCCATGGCAGCCGGCGCTGATTGGTTCGGCCGGCTGCCCTAACTGCGTCATTTCTCATAGTCTGCATCCTGCAGAACGGAGAGTGGGAGGAGGCTTGGGGGAGCGGCTTGCCCACTGTTGCTAATACTGTCTGTTGGACAGCCTCTCAGGCTGTCCAAACAGTCAGTATTAACAACAGTGGGCAAGCCACTCCCCCAAGCCACTCCCCCCTGCCCTGAGGCTCGAGAAACCAGGAAGTTCGGCTGACTGCTTTCTCGCCGTGCGAGAAGGGCAGGGAGAAACAAATGGTAGGTATAAATAAATAACTACCATTTGTTTCTGCCTTCTTCTCGCACAGCGAGAAAGCAGGGGGAGCGGCGCCCAAACGCCCCCATGGGAGAACCGCCACTGTTTAAAAGCCTTATTTTAATACTGTATTGTGGATTTTTGTTGTTTGGTCTTGTTTTGGTTTAGATCAAGATTGCTTATTTTTCCAAACTGGTGTGGTATCCCTTTCTATTGTTTTCATTGTATTACTGTATGTGTTCACAAATGGTTTACACACTGCCTCTAAGATAAGCCTGTCTGCTCGTGCCAAGCTACCAAGGAGGGTGAGCAGGGGTTATTTAAGGAGTGTATCCCCCTTACCCTGACAAGAAGCAAGGGTACCTATTTAGAAAAAGGTACCTACCTTTGCCAACTAGAGACCCCCATTTCTAACAACCTTCAACAGTAACAATGAAAACAGCTCAAAAAGACCAAAATGCCAAAAATCCAATTAGTAGAAGTCGAGATATGATTTTTTTTTAGAGATTAAAGGTAAAAAAAAGCACTTAGAAGCAAGAAGCACCTATTGGGGTTGTCTGGTCACGCTAGATTGGGGCAAAGTGACGAGTTCAGGCTAACTGCGATGGAAGGTTGAGCTGATACATGAACCATGCTGGGCCCCTTGATCCTGGTCGCAACAGCGAGATGGGGGCGCAGTCAAGCGATGCATCTGTGTCGATCCCTGCATTCAAGGTGATGCGTCGATTATCTCCAATCAACGATGGTGATGCACTGGTTCCAAAAACAAAGCGCCAACATCGAAATGAGTTAGTTCCGAAGCCAATGCACAGGATTTCTCCATGCCGTCGCAGGGATGCGTCGCTTTTCTTACACTGCAGCTGGCGGCGATGTGACTGTTCTGTTATTTTGGCACTGATAAATGCTCTACACATTTCTCTTAAGTTAAGCCTACCTGCTCTATGCTACAGCTACCAAGAGATGAGCTCCGGTTTAAATTATTAAGACCTAACTTTACCTACTCAGAATTAGTGTTATTATTACATGCAGTGCTTTAAATGGACCAGTACTGAGTATCGGCACCCTTTTATTTTGAGACTGAGAGTACCTGCACTTCTCAAGAGTGACGCACTCCTCAGAAACAAGCAGGTACTCTGTTACAGGGTACCTGCACTTCTATTTTTCCATTTTAAGCACTGATTACTTGAAGGTGACTCCCATCCTCTTCAACTAATAATCCATTATCCACTTACTCACAGGGTACTTGCCAAAACTTTCTCATCCGAGTGCTCGAAGCCACTTCATACACGACTCGAGCTAATGTAATGTCACTAGTGATAACATGTGGGAGATCAAGTACGACACATAGGGGGTGCGTGAGTTATGGTTTAAACAGATAGCCATAACTAATGACTTTCTGTGCACTTTTGTTTTTCTAAAAGTTGCAACTGGTAAGATCAATTTTTATCTAATTGTAAACGACGAAATATCGGCATTCCCATTGTGTAATTTACGATGACTCGATCTATTCTTAGGCTAACAGCAATCTTTGAGAAAAATGACCCTCAACTGCAATATTGTACCACTTGGTGGAGCTGTCTACCAGCAAAAGTGTCAGAAGTTTAAATTGATGAGCACTGCCAAGTGAGAGAATTCACTGTAGAGATTGATAGCAATCCGATAGTATAATAAATATACCGTGGAAAATGTGACTAACTGCAGTTTAATTAAAATTCAAAGGGAGCATAAATGTTTAAAGAATAGCTTCAGGGGCAACAGCATGTATTCTTTGGTAGATATTTATAGACTGTTTTTATTAGAATCAGAGGAGGGGAGGGGTGGTGAGCCTATAAAGAGGGAAGAACGGATCATACTCAAATAATATGGCAGCCATGCGCTTTATTTCCCAGGCACCTGGCCACCCGGCTCTGTGGAAACAATGTAACTAAGTAAGTTATTTATTATTTGCATAGTTAATTAAAACCGTTGCAATACAATCGATTAAAAGAGTAATAAGAATGCAATAAAAAATCAGTTGTTAAAAAAAGAATAAACTAATAGAAAACTCAATTGCATAGGTAGTTAAGATTACATAGAGCACCTTTTGCAATGACATTTGAGGCCGACGTTTGTCGATCGATGAATGAATGAAGCTGTGTGCGAGCAGAGTCTTGCAAAATATTCTTCTTATACGCTAGGGTTCCCAATTTGCCCGAATTGCGAGTTTTCCTTGTATGGTGAACGTGGGGAGGTACAACGTGCATTGTGTCCATTTAAAAGTGCATTGCGTCCATTTAAAAAAGTGAAATTTCTTGTCAGTGCGTCCATGTAGAGATTTGTGTTTTATAAATCCAACCATATAGAGTAAAGTGCAGTGCTTATAAACCAAGTTCCTTTTACCCCCATCCCCCATCTCCCCCCTCTGTTCGCATCTTATCACTCTCCTCCCCAGTCTCTCTTTCTTGTTCACCTATGCCTAAGGGCCATTCTCACCTTTACCTCTCATAACACCCCCCCCCGCCCCCACCCCTGCGTATGTTTCCATAGTTTTCTTTTCTTAGCTTTATTCTTCTCAGTTTACCCGTCACCTTTACCTGTTGGTCAATCTTTTTTGTCTACCTCTCGTTGATGTTCTGATCTCTAGTCTCTAAACTCCCTCCCTTAATTTCACTTCATTCTCCTAGTTACCTATCTTCTATATTCTCGCGCCTCCCGCTCCTAGGGGCATATTACCAACGATTAGCGATATTTATCGCTAACGAGGCTTAGCAACAAATTTTTTAACGCTAAGCATCGGCAGAAATTATCGCAGAGATAACTTGCTATTAGCAAGGTTTATCTCAGAAGTGATAAAAATCCTCGCGCTAACTGCTAAATGAGAGATTATCGCTGGAAAACCAACGATAATCTCTCGAAGTTTGGCATTAGCTTAATGATAGGGGCTCAAAAACTTAGCCATGATATCCACCTTCCATAGGATATCATGGCTAAGTCAGGAAAATACCAGGTGTAAAAAAAGCAGTGCTAACCGCAGTTAGCGCTGCTTTTTTTCATCACTGACAGGGTTAGCGAAATCCTTGATAATAGGAGAAATGTCGCTTAACAACATTTCTCCTGTTATTTTTCTCTGGGACGCCCCCTTTGCATCTCATTAGAGATGCAAGGGGAAGCGTAGAGAAAAAGGGTGCTAACTTGCGAATTTGCGTGTTAGCACCCTTTTGCTGATAGGGAGATCATTTTATCTCCGCTTTCTTGGCTGTTAAAGCCAAAAAAGCGGAGATAAATCCCTTGATAATATGCCCTTAGTGTCATACTTGCCTCCGCTCCAGTACACCATTCAAATCTTAATCTTCTTCTTTCAACCACGCTATTTACTCTTTGCGAAATTCATGCACTTGGTCTCCTTACTTTCTCTATTGTTATTCTATTTTCCCCATTCCTTTCTTTCTCAATGTCTCTTTTTCTCTAGCTCAGCATTCAGTATTCCCATTATAGATCTCAATGTCCTCTCGTTTTCCCTTTTGTTGGGCAAGTAACCGTCATTGTGCCCCTCAAAAGAGCTCCATCTACGAGGGTCACCCATCTCCGAGCTTGGCAGGAGCGAGGAAAGTTCAGTGACATCTTCCATGCGTGCCTGATGAAGCTGGAGAGCATGTTCTGCATAACCAACCTTGAGGAAGATGTGAGAGCAAGTGTGCCGACCTTCGAAACTGTCAATCAAGCATTCAATCAGTCAGTGGGTCTTGTAGAGTGCGGTTGTCACCCGGGGGAGGGGGGTTGTCTCCAAGCACTGGGGGGGGGGGGGGGGTAGCTTGAGCATCGGTAGGAGATTGATGGTGATCAAAGAGCTAAGTCTTGAGTTGCTTCCTGAAGTCCTTTTGAGAAGGAGAGGTACTCAGGAGGAGGAGGCCATTCCAGTACTTGGCAGCAAGGTAGGAGAAGGAGCGACCTCCACAGCGGCTACGACAGATGCAGGGGATGTGGGCAAAGGTGGGGGTGGATATCAGATCTCTCTGGTCAGTTGGTGGAATGTCAGGCGGTTGTTGATGTAGACAGTTATGGATTTGTGGAGGGCTTTGTAGGCGTGCACGAGGAGTTTAAAAAGGCATCAGTGACAGATGAAACTTAAAAAACTGGACATACTGCATAAGAACATTTTTACGTTAGAGCACGCATTTGAAAACTCGATCGAACTGCACAAGGGGCTCGCTGTGCACATCGAAACATCACCCATGGCCAAAATCATCAAGTTATTGTAGTAAACTTTGGACAGATTCACAGGTAAATCATGTGTGGGGGCAAAAACAGTGAATGAGAGGCAAACCAATGAGCATGACCCAGTCTATCCCAGTCTATCCAAGCAAGAGAGTACAAATGTCAGCCACCTGGTGTGATCAACCAAGCATTGGGGAAACAAGCTAAAAAGAAGAGAAACGATTCAAAAGGTCAGGATGGGGAGCATACATCTTTTACATCCCAGTAGAATAGACTGGGAAAGAAGTGCAGGACATTTCCATGGTTCACAGTGGGTTGCTATTAATATTATCATGACCACAGACAATTTAGAACCTTTAAGCTATGGATGAGTGTAACCAGGACAAAGATATTTCATATGGAGATATTACATTAATCTCGGTGAAAGCAACATGTGAGCGTAACATAAAACATTGATAAATAGAGGTCTCAATAGTTAATCACTGAGGCTAATCAGAGTGTGTCTCAATTACAGGGCTGCTAATGAACTACAGCTGATATATTTTGCCTTGAGTGTGAACAATTGCACTGTAGGAGAACATCCGAAAAGAGTCTGGAGCCCTGTTCTCCGACATGGGTTGCCTAAGAAACAAAAAGTAGTCCCCACACAGAGACACATCAGTGCACTGTTCCACAGAACCGTTTACTTTCATACCACATCCAGGTCGAGAAGATACTTTTAGAGGCGATAGAGTGCTCATGGAATTGCATGGGTGAAATTTTTCAACAAGTGGGCCTCTCCCAAAGTGGTAAACAGAGAAGCAAAATGTTATGAACAGCTTCTAATTTGCATGGAAATCTAGCTCTTCAAATGAGCAACATGATTGAACAAAACATCATTCTGATGCTTGATCAAGCACATCTTAGTAGTACTGTGAGATAAGACTATTAAGCAGAGACCCCACCAATGTTTTTTTTCTAACCTTGCCTGTCTATGCCCAAAAATCTTAATTTCAGAATGTGTCCTGCAGTGATGCCATCCTAAAAATATTGTCTGTCTTCTTGAAAGTGCTCATCCACATCTTTGAATCGTCTGAAGAGGAGCCCAACACTCAGTGTTACTCTCAAACTGTAGAGTCTGGCGGCTTTATCCTAAATAAAACAAAAAAGTTAACTTTTGCATTACAGTTTGAACATCTTGGACTTCAGCCTCTCTGGAGTTGCAGAGAGAGTTGGAGACCCAGAACACGTAAGGAAATCTGACTTCTCATGGCTCAAGTCTGACTAATGAGGACCCATTTAGCTCCTCATGTAGCTATAAATGTCTGATCCGCTCCCTGACGGACGAGACAACCGCACCAGAATCAATTTCACCAACAATGGTAGCAGAGTGGATGAGAAACAACGGCTTGAAGCTCAGTTCCAAAAAGACAGAAGTACTGGTCTTTGGAAACAGGACCTCTCCATGGGTCTTCACCTGGTGTCCATCAGAGCTAGGACCAACACCAACAACCAACAACCGTGCCAAAAGTCTGCAGATCATCCTAGATAACAAGCTCAAAATGACGGCCTGAGTCAATACAGTAAGCAACTCCTCATTTCACATCCCACACATGTTATGAAAGATCTTCAAGTGGTTGCCACAGAACACCAGACGGACTGTCAGGCATGCACTCATCACAAGCAGGCTCGACTACAACAACACACTCTATGGCAGAATCTCAATGCAAATCCTACACACACTGTAGACCATCCAGAGCTCTGCCACAAGACTCATACTCAACATCCCACACCACATCCACATCCCCCTCAAGGAACTTCACTGGCTCCACATTCACAAGTGCAGCGAATTCAAGCTTCTCACACGCACATACAATGCCTTACTCAATACTGTACCATATGTAATGGGAGGAGCAGAGTACTACATCTATGGTCTTTTTTCCCCTTACTTTCTCTAGGTTTGCTTGCATAATAGCAGAAGAACTCTAAATATCTTGATTGTAGGCACATTGTAGCACTACATTTTTCACTCTTTTGTAAAAACACTTTTTTACTTAGGAAAACGTGAGTAAGGTGGGGTGTGGTGCACCCCGTCCTGAAGAAGGAGTTGATCTCTGAAACATGTCGACGCACCCAAGAGGTGATGTGCTTAATATCACATAATCACCTCATCCTGCACCTTTTTTTAACAGTACCAGCCCGGGGGCTCATTAAAATGTATACTGACCTACCCCACGAGCCAGGCACTTTTTAACCGATCACTCACTTAAACTACTCCACCACATACTCACACTTAACCCTCACATGACCACGCATAGTCATTGGATCAGTGCTCCCGCGTAGTCGTAGGTCGTAGCACGCCGCATCCTGTAGAGGGGTACGAAGACCCCTATGATGAAGCATGACACCAAGGGTCCTTTTGGTGTGTGAGGGGTATTTTAAAAACACTATGTGCTCCCCACCACAGTAGTGAACACATCACCCTAACAGGTGGATTCCTGTTGTTTAAACATTACTCAATACTGGCCCAGCATACATGAACAGCTGCATGCACTTTTGTCAGCCTGACAGACATCTAGGCTCTGCTCACACTCACTTGAACACACACCATGCCCATTCACAAAAGCAGAGCAGGAGGCTGCTTGTTTTCCTACAGTATGGCCAAAACATGGAACGACCTCCCTCAACATATCACAGCCTCCTTCTCACTTCTTGAGTTCCGCAAGCTCCTGGATACCCTTGCGTGTGATTAGTGCACTATACAAATCATCATAACATTACATAACATGCTATGCCTTAGGGTACCCTTCTACAGCAACCTCTTCAGTTTTCTTCCTAGAACACCTTCTGGGTGGATGATTCCCTCCTAGATTTCTCCTGCATATTGTTAGTCAAACTCACCACAGATAATCATTTTCAGCCACAGAATTGTACTCTGCATTCTTGCTAGTTAGTTTACCCTAACTCTTTCCACTCATACTTCGTTGCAGCAAGGCAACATCATCCCTCCCAAAATGTGTCATACTCTATAAAGATTGCATGAACACCACATTTTCACTAGCATTCAAATCGCGAGCTCTAGTCTCCAGTCAGATTCACATATATGTAGAGAAGATGCCCCTTCAATTGCATTTACAGCTGGAAAAACAAGGCGTAGGGCCACTTGGTTATCCTTCGGGAATTGTGGGAACCCCCACAAAGCTGTAACCTTGTCAATATTCCCAACCATTTTACGGGATTCTGCACATAAACTACCCTCTTAACCTTAGTGCCAAAACAAAGTTATATAACCAGAATAAAGTCATTACCCAATGGTTTCTGGGCAGTACATCAATGGAGTTCTAAATAACAACATACCAGCCTGATTTAAAAAAGTAAACTTACACTTTTGTGTAAGTTGACGCTGTAGTAACTTTACTACTTTTTGATGTTTACAAAATTCGAGTGTAAATTTACTACTGGTAAAATTAATAGTAGTAAAACTATAATTGTAGTCTGTGAATTCCAAAACAGTAGGAACCTTATTACAAAGTCGTTAATTCTGTGCATTTTCCCCTTGGCCATAAATGTAACCTGGAGGATATTCCACATGCATAAAATCCACCTTTGTTTGGTAAGGTAAAATTTTTATACATTTAGGGTCAAATACCCTGAGATTATTGCTAATCCCATAAAAAAGTAACTGTGCAAAACTTGAGGCTAAACCTGCAGATTGTAAATTTACAACTATTTTGGAAATAGGCCCACCCTGAGTCTATCAGCACCAAGGTCAGTAGCATACCTTAACTCGCTTAGCATTGAGATAAGTACACTTTTCCCAACCACTGGCCAACATAACTTCTGAGTATCAGATTTTAATGAATGTGGCTTATTTCCTGTCAATAAATATTTTAATACTTATTCTCAAAGGTATAACATGAAATATTAGGGAATTAAGCTGCAAGGCTATGAAAGAGAGCGAGGTCTCAGTTTTGGTGTGTACCGTAATTAAGGTTTGACATTGAAATTGAAAAGCCTCAACATTCTGAGCAAAAGGCAGCCCACACAAAAATGCATGAAGTGTTTTGTGTAACAAAGTGACATAAACAGTAGCACTATTAAAGAGATTAACGGCATAAATGTTCTAACACGGTATACAAAATATATATAAATATAATAAGTAAAAGAACACAAAAAAGAAGAAAATCATATCTGGGTATCAAATGATAGGGCGAGGACAAGAAGTGTTCTAAGTAAATTATGGGAACGTCTAATTGAAGAAAAAGCTCTGGCATACTGAGGACCTTGGATTTGAAGGCACTTCTAGATTAGCATGTAGTCTGTCTGAGTTTGGTAGCTCAGTCTAGTCATAGGGCTTGATTCACAGAGTAGTTGCACCTCCCTTCTCACTTAGACGTGAGTTACTCCTGTATTTTTCACATACCATTATCTTTCAGTAGTTTCATCTACCTCCAGTCTTATTTCTATCTTTCTAACGAGTTTCCAGGTTTCAAACATATTTAGGTGGCGCTTTGTGACTCACAAGCCTTTTCCCTGCGAATAATCATGTCCCTTTCCTGGAAATAAAGGTGTAATTAATACATAAAACCTTTTTAAGACAGAACCTCTTATAGATTAACAAAGTGTGAATTTGACCGACTTGTTAGCATATTTGGACTTTGAATGTATTTTTAGAGGTAAATATCTGCAATACAGCAATCCTGCAGCCTGCATTAATTGAGTGCTCAAGTAGGGCAGGTATGCTGATCATGTGGTAGTCCCAAAACTAAGGAGGTTTGGAAGATTTGAGACATTTCCCACTGATTAACAGGGTGCACCCCCACAGCTGCCACTGCCACACAATAATAATCCCTAAATGAGAAATAAACTCTCAGAGAGAGGTTGTGGAAAATATTTAGCATCCATCAATTTTTGGGACAGGAAACTGTTAGAACTGGGGTTTCTGGTTGCCAGAGTATGCACCCTGTACAAACAGGAACCACTACTCAAGTCATAGTAAGCTAAAACACACTCAAAAATAGCCTGTGTTCACCCTCAGTTAGCTTGGCACAGAGCAGTGAGGTTTATCTATACAGGCAACGTGTAAAGTATTTGTGCAACACACACACACAGAAACACAATGAAAACACCACAACAGTCCACACAGAGTTAGAAACATAGATAATATTTTAATGAGTAAAACAAGACCACAACAACAAAAATCCAATAGGTAGAACCAGAGTTACAGAGTTATGAATTTTCTAAAGAATAAATCAAAATGAAGTGCTTAGGAGCAAATAGCGCTTAGAGGTTACTTGAGGTCACGCTGGACCAGGGTAAATCCAAAGTTCAGGCTGACCGCGATGGATGGCAGGCCAGCTACAGGACTCCTGCAGGTCCTGCTGAAAAGTACATTGGATAGAGAAAGTGTCGAAGTTGAAGCCTCGATGCTTCAGTTCTGAGCCGCGATGGCAAAGAAGGCTTCATCTATGAACTCCTTTACAATGCAGGCGATGCATCATCGTCAAGCTGAGCAGTCCGTCGAAACAATGTTGTCAATCAGCTCCTGCATCAGTGTCAAAGGGCAATGCGTTTGTTCCGATCGGTACAAAGTCATAACTGCATCGATTTTGGTGGTTCTGAACTGAAGAAGCTCACTTTCGAGGGCCCAGGACTGGATTAACGCCATTTGGCAAGGCAGAACGCACAGATGGCAGAGTCCAGGTGCTGTTGCAGGTTTGGAGGAAGTCTTTGATAGCCCTGAGACTTCAGAACAGGGGGAAAGCCAGCAAGCCCTTGGAGTCTCTCTGGGTTCAAGTGAAATGGGTGCAGTCCTTGTCCTCAGCAGGGCAGAGATCAGCAGACAGCAGGGCAGCACAGCAAGGCAGAAAATCAGTTCTTCCAAAACAGCAGTTAAGCAGAGTGGCAATCCTTGTAGCACAGCAGTCTTTACTCCTGACAGAGTTCTTACAGGTCCAATATTGGACTGTCTTGGTAGGGTCAGCGCCCCAGTACTCATACCCAGTTGTGCCTTTGAAGTGGGGGAGACATCAAAGAAGGGTCTTTGAAGTGCACACAGGCCCTTTCCTTCTAGCGCAGGCTCTAGGCTATCAGCAGGGGGCAATCAGTCCTTTGCGTGGGAAACAGGACATTGTCTTTTCAGATTTAAGTGTTAGCTCCACGGTTCCCTGTAAGGTGTGTGGCACACACGCACCTCTGTTTCCCCCAGCGCGCAGTGCTGTGTGTGAAGCGCGTTCACACAGCACATCCCAGGAGATTGTTTTTGCACCAAAAGGTAGAAAATGCTCCTGCACTTGCTCCCTTTCTTTTCTAAATGGAACGTGGCTGTCGGGCTGATTGTTGGCCTTTCGAAAGTATTTATGTTAAATGCAGCCCACGACGGGTGCTGCAATTAAGAGAAATGCTTTCTGAAAGGCCCACAATCAGTTTGCAGCTGCGCTCTACTTTGAAAAGAAATGCAGCAAGTCTATAAACACGAGGTGTGATTTTAGAATCATCTGAAAGCACATGTTTGTGCTTTTAAACTTGATGCATTTCTTTTCTAAGTAGAGCGCGGCTGCAGGGCTGATTGTTTGCCTTTTGAAAGTATTTATGTTAAAAATACAGCCCTTTTATGGGCGCTGTGATTAGCCTAAATACTTTCAAAAGGCCCACAATCAGCTCAGCTGCCACGCTTTAAGAAAATAAATGCATCAAGTTTAAAAGCACATTGTGTGCTTTCTGATGATCCTGAAAGCACACGATATGTTTGTAGACTTGTTGCATTTCTTTTCATAATGCAGCACAGGTGCGGGTTGATTGTGGGCCTTTTGAAAGAATTGATGTTAATCACAACTCCCGTCATGGGCTGCATTTAACATAAATTCTTTGAAAAGGTGCTGGGGGTGAGGGGAGGAGGCTAGTTCCCCACTTTGTCCTACTATTCCTGATCAAATGTATCCCCCTTGGTCTATGATGCCAAACCCATGCTTCTACATACACAGTCATTATTCTCTGATCCTCCTTACGCCTCTAATCAATTAATGTACTCCTCACCTGCTGCCTGTTTGGACAGTCGCTGATTTTGCACATGCACAAGCAGAGTAGCATCAGTAGAAGTCACTTGACCCTTGAATTTGGTGAGGAAGTGGTAACATCCATGAGGCGGACGGTGCGGTTGTCAGTGATGGCCTCGGATAAAGCATCCAAAGATGCTCCATACACCTCTGTAGAATGCATTAAAGAGTACTGCCTCCTGGTTTGGACTGATCTCCTGCCTCCTCCACCCCATCTGACACATTCCATGGAAAGGGTGTTGCCTCTTTCAGAGCCAACAGTGTACCACTTCCAAAGCATCAAAGTCGCAGAAACAGGTGAAGAGGTAAACTACTTACGTGCCCTTTTGTTGCCTCTGTCCCTCCCCTTGATGTCTCCCACTGTTTACCTTCTTTTCTCCCACTCTTTCTTTTTCTCTTCTGCACCTTCCTTTCTCGTGTATTTCCATGTTTCCCCTTGTCCAACACTTTCCACTTTTCCATCATGTATTCCTTTGTCACACTCTTCTGTTGACACCCTTCATTCCGTTCTTCTCTCCCACCTTTCACTCCTTTCTTCCAACCCTTCATTCCTTTCGTGACTCCCACCCTTTATTCCTTTCCTCACTCCCAACCTTTAATCCCTTCCACCCTTTATTCCCTTCCTCATTCTCACAATTCATTCCTTTCCTCTCTCCCTCCTATGATTCCCTTCCTCACTCCCACCCTTCCCAGTCCTTCTCTCACTCTCTTCCTTACGGTCACTACTCCACTAGTCCCGCCCTTCCTCCTAGGTTGCTTCTCGTTACCAACATACACTTGTCCCGAAATGACCTGTTGAAGTTAGTATTCACTATTTCTATTTAATTTGCTGTGAGTCCTTGCTCATGCCTAAAGGAATCCTGTGTTTTTCCCTGTGGCCCTTTTGGGAGTAACACCCCAGTTGGAGACTATTGATACTGCGTTAAAAAAAAAATCATTGTTTGACAAAATTCGGCATAATGGTGCATACCATAGCTCAGATGTTTTGCCCAGAAAATTTAGTGGTGTTTTACCGTCGGGCAGTGTGTGAAGTTTCTCAGTGTACAATAAGGGGCTACGACACCTAAAATCTGTTTATGTAGGTAGTGGCTTCTCACGCCCAAGAATCAGTGTGATAACTTTGTGGGTCTTATGGGGGGCCTAATTCACAAATCTATTTGCATGCCTAAGGTGAATTTAGGTGTGCATATTTTCTTGATTTAGAAGTGTAAATCCATGCTTGACATTATCAAAAGCTACAAACACTTACTCTCTTTCCAGGAGTGTATATTTTTGCCCGTAGGCAGGGAGAGGCTGTCCTAGGCTTGTATTACCCATGGGGTTTTTCACAAACTTTGAGCAACACAATCTCACCATATGAAGTGCAGGTGTAAATTATTTCAAAAGGCAAACCATCAGCCCCACATTTAGAAAAGAAATGAAGCAAGTTTTTATATAGAGTGAAATCAGCAAAAAAAGTTTTGGAGAGCTTTAAATGATTTTTTTTTTTTTGGTGTGCATCAGGAGATTAATTGATATGCCCAGAATAACAGGATGTTAAGCTGACCGGGACTCAAAACCCATCTCCTAAGTCGGCAGTTCGAGCATTAAGCCACAACCTTACAACAAGAGCAGAAGCGTATTCAATATTATATACAACTTTGTGCAAACAACAACCATTGACAAAGCCAATAGTCCTGGCTTCTTGTAGGTGTAATGTTACTTGTATTATATATCTGAATGCAATGACAGAAGCAGCAAAATATCAGTCGGGTGGCACACTATGCACTGCACGTATTTTTAGCTTAATTGCTTTTAAGCCACACCTTTAATAGTATTGGTTACGCCCCTTTGAGAGGCCCCCTAGTTTTTTCATCCCACTCAAATCCCTGGTATAAACACGCAGTCGGGTTCTTGGGGAACATAGCTTTGGTTGCAGTGCACAGAGACCTTACTTTGCCCTACACAAAGAAAAAAAATGATGTAACATTGGTTGGCTTCACCATCTCTTCCTGCTCAGCAAGAGCTATCAGAATGCAGATTAATGCAGGTGCGTTCTCTGTCACACCTACCCATTCTGTGTCTGTGGCTGTATAGAGGAAATTCACTGTGTAGCTGTCACCCACCCCAGATGTGTATTGGAGACAGGCTGCAGGCACACAGAGCAGTAAGAGCAGAGGAATGCCCACTTTCTAAAAGTGGCATTTCTAAAATAGTGATGTTAAATTCAACTTTACTATTAAAGAGGATTTCGCCTTACCATTCCAAAGATATAAAACATGATGCAGCTACATCGTCCTGATCAGTAATTACAGCTTTAAAGTTTCTTCAGGAATTTCCAATGTTAGCCTATGAGAGGAGTAGACTTCATAGTAGTGAAAAATGATTTTAGCTGTTGGTCACTACCAGGACATGCAAAACCTAAAAGTACATATCCTCTCTTTTACTTACAGAGCACCCTGCCCTATTGGCGACCTACAGCCTATATTAGAGGTGATTTATGTGTAATAAAGGAGAGTTTAAGAGGCTGGGCCAGTCGTTTTAAGTGTCAAATCAAAGTGGTAGTTAACTGCACACACAGGCCAGGCAATGGCAGACCTGAGACAGGATTAAAAAGGCTACTTGTGTGGGTGGCACAATCCATGCCAAAGGCCCATGAATAGCATTTAATGTACAGGCCCTGAGTATATGGTATACCACTTTACAAGAGGCTTACAAGTAAACTAAATATATCAATTGTTTATACATCAATGCTATTTTGCTACTTGCACTTTAGCACTGGTAGAGCGCTCAGAGACCAAAGGCCAACAAAAGGAAACTGCAAAAGGAGGAGTCAAGTAGGCGATGGTTTTGGAAGAAGACCACCCTAAAGATGACCGGTCTAACACATTCCCCCCCCCCAGCTGAAAGTGGGGAGACCTGCCCATCTTCGAGGGAGGTCTCCTCACTAAGGTGGAAAGACATGGCTAGAACAGCAGCATTGGTGTGGTCCAACCCTGTCATGAGTTTCACCTTGAAGTCTATACCCTGTAGAGAAATTGACCACCTCAACCATTTTGGATTCCCACCCCTCATTTGTACGAGCCACCTGAGAGGCCTTCTGGACATTCTGAATACAGAAGTGAGTCCCAAACAGATATAGCCCCAACTTCTTCAGTGCACAAACCACAGCGAATGTTTTCTTTCAATAGCACTCCACCTCTGTTCCCAGGGGAGTAACCTCCTGGGGATGAAGGCTACATGTTGGTCTAGGCCCACTACACTTAGTTGCAATAGAAGTGCCCCGATGCCATGTTCTAAGGCATCTATTTTAACAATAAACTCCTGGGAGAAGTCAGGGGCCCTGAGCACAGGGCAGTACACATGGCCTGCTTAAGGGAGTCAAATGCTTTTTGGCATGCCTTAGTCCAAATCACATTTCTGGGCTGCTTCTTAGATGCTAGCTCTGTCAAAGGGGCAACAATGGGGCCATATCCATTGACAAACCTCCTGTAGTATCCAGTGAGGCCAAAGAATGCTCAGTACTCAGTCTGGGTTTTGTGGGGTTACCAGGTCATGCTAGCCTCTATCTTGGCATGGAGGGGCTACACCTTACCTCTGCCCACCAGATGTCCTAAGTACACCACAGACTCCTGCGCTAGCTTGCACTTACTGGCCTTGATAGTCAGGCCTGCCTATTGCAGAGCCTGAACCACTTATTGGAGGTGAAAAGGTGGTTTTCCCAGCTGTTACAGTAGACAGCTACATGATCCAGGTAGGCAGCTGAGAAGGCCTCCATACCGGCAAGGACCTGGATGGTAGGGGCATTTCTGAATCCAAAGAGTATCACATGAAATTGGTAGTGGCCCTCTGGAGTGGAGAAGGCTTACCTCTCCTTGGCACCTTCTGTTAGGGCGATCTGCCAGTAACGTGATGTAAGATCAAAGATATCTAAGTACAGTGCAGCCGCTATTCGGTCAAATAGCTCAACAGCCCGGGGGATGGGATGAGCATCTGTCTTACCAACTAAGTTTAGCATTCTATAATCTGCACAGAACTTGCGTTCAGGTGTGGTGCCTGTTGGGACAGCTTTTGGTGGCAGATCCACAGGACTAGACTTGGGGCTACTGGAGGCTTCTATCACCCCCAATTCTGGAATTTTAGAGACTTCACTCCTAATGCTGGCCCTCACCTTATGAGACAACTAGTAAGACTTATTCTTGCCAGGGAGCTTGTCTCCTGGGTCCACATTATAGGTACACATATGGGCAGTCCCAGGGATGAGGGAAAACTGAGAGAAGCACTGTCTTAAAACTTGGTGGCAGTCCCGCTGCTGTTCAGGAGTCAGACTGGTGACAGGATCATTCCGTCTACAGATTTTTCTTCCTCCTTGGAGTATAAGAGGTCAGGGAAATGTTCACTCTCCTCTTCCTCTTCTCCATCTGTCACCAACGGCATGGTGAGTTTAGACCTCTCAAAGTGGGGTTTGATGCGATTGATATGAGGCACCCTGTGGGGTTACCTGGGGGTTTTGAGGTCCACTAGGTAGGTGGTCTCACCCTTCCTCTCACTCACCTCATTAGGCACAGTCCAATGGTCCTGGAGGGCCCTGGGCTCCGCTGGTTGCATCACCTACACTTTTTGCCCAGGAGTCACTTCAACAGTGGTAGAATTTTGGTCATACCACACCTTCATGACATCCTGACTGGTTTCTATGTTGTCGGAGGCTTGCTTCTATAACTTAGACATTTGTCTTCTGAAGGCCAGCATGTAGCTCACTATATCATGGGGAATCTTCCTGGTAGTTTGCTCCCACCCCTGCTTCACCAAAATCAGAAGTCCTCTGACAGGGTGCCCATAGAGTAGACGCTCAAAGGGGAGAAAAAACACTCCCTTCTGTGGTATCTCCCTCTAGGCAAACAGCTGGCATGCAAGAGGATGTCCCCCTTTTTCCTCAATGCCTCAGATAGGCCTCTGATCATTCCCTTCAAGGTCTTGTGGAATCTCTCAATAAGCCCATTTGTTTGTGGATGGAAAGGAGTGGAAAACTTGCAGGTTACCCCACAATCCTTCCACAGTGACTGCATATAAGCAGACATGAAGTTGATGCCCATGTCAGGCACTACTTCCATGGGGAAACCCACTCGGGCAAAAATTCCCATTAGGGTCTTTGCCACTGCAGGTGCAGTCGTGGTCTTCAAAGGGATCGACTCTGGGTACCTAGTGCCATGATCCGCCAGAACCAGGATAAACCTGTTGCCTGAAGCATGCTGGGGCTCCATAGGCCCACCAATGTTGATGCCCACCCACTCAAAGTGTGGGCCAATGACAGGCAAGGGATTAAGGGGGGGCTTTAAACCTCTGCCCTGTTTTCCCACTGGCCTGGCAGGCTACACAAGTCCTACATAACACAACTGAAGAAGTCTTGATCATAGGCCAATAAAAGTGGGGGACAAGCCTTGGCTCAGGTGACCTGGCGGGGGGATTTCGTGAGCCACCTCCAGTAGTGTTGCTCGAATATGAATTTTACCTTGAATAAACAAAGACAAGGGATGGTTGGCAAAACAGGAAAAGTTGGTTTAATTAAACACTTCAATCGGGTGTCCAAAGCACTGAAATGGATCTGAGAACTGACTCAAAGTACAGTCAAATCGTGAAGACTTATATAAATGTAAATAAATATATATCGTTTTTGGGTACAATAAAAGTACATCTGGCGATCCTTGTTTGGTAAAGGAATGCGGGCACTGTCTGTGGAGTCATGAATAGAAATAAAAAAGGTTTCCCATAACAAATGCAGTTGGGCCATGACCTTGTGTGGACACAATGTGGGACAGTGGGTAGTGTGTCCAGATTTCCAGCATGAGGGGCATGTGATCACTGCATGTACTGTGTGTGCTGTGTCCTGATTGGCTGTGTGTTCCTAACGCCATGTGGCATCTAACTTAATGGTGTTGTGGAATGCACGCACCCCTCTGGCCATGTGTGCTTTATTGAGTCCATTTTCCCTGGACCATTGTTGTGTTGCTGCACTTATATGGGGGATGGATTCAAGTTTCCTGTTTGCGTGTTTGTCTGCGGCTAAGTGCACCCCACTTGTGACCTGTCATCAGTTACCTCGGGCCTAGGTTGCAGAGCCTGCCTGATCAGATATTTCTGAGCAGGGATTAATGGAGAGTTTGTGACGGGTGAATTTGATAACATTGATTCAACTACATTGTGTATGCGAGTATATTATTATAAGCATTGGGATCAAATTTATGAATATCAACAGTAGGAAGGCACTGAAGCATTGGAGGACCACTAGGGCCCTTGCACAGGAACCTGTAAAGGAGGTTGTCCTCCCAGTAAATGTGATGGTTCCCAGAAGCCTCTCCTGCTGCTTGAGCTTGGGGCTGTTGCCCTAGTCCCACAAAGGTTGGACACTCCCTTTGTGCCCTACAGAACTCCTCCTTAGTGGCCCCTCCTTTGACATAGTTCAAAAATAGGGGACAATGGGCTTTTGACAAGGTCCAACGTACATGCCCGAGATTATCAACACAAAGAAGGTACATAGTTCCTCGGTGGGTCTGAAAGTATGTGCGAGAGATTATAAAAATGGGTACCACGATGTAAGACAATCTAGTCGCACAACAAAAGAGGAAGAAGATTCCTCTTGTTATATCCAGGGCCCTCACACACCCAGCAAGCTAGGTGTCATGCTTCATCATATGGGCCTGCTCCTCGTTGGGTTGGCGCTGCAATACCCGACGGGGCTCCCAATATGGGGCTCTTTATCAGAGATCTTTTGTTCCTTGCCATTGGGTGCCGTGAGTGTAAGGGGCCTAGTATGTGTAGATGTGGAGTGTAAGTGCATATAAAAATTAAAACAGGTAAGGGAGTCCTGTAAGACAACTTTAATTCGGAAGGGTCCCTGCCTGACTAAAAACAATAAGAGGAGGCGGCTGTCAGACTATAATGTGTCAGGATACTGGCGCTCTGCTCCTATGGGGTCGACATGTTTCTCACCTATCTGTCTGGGGGATCAATGGTGATTCTGCAGGACCTTAGTGAAACAATATCTACACCCAGTGGTAAGGTAAAGAGGACTCGGAAGGGCTTTCCCAAAAACTGCAAAGGTGAGGACATAGGGAAATTCCTAACCCATTGGCTCACATCATGGATTACAGCGGACACGCTGTACCCTTGCTTTTATTATAGAACGCAGCCTTAGGACCTTGCTGCAGCAACCACCTCTGGGCACCAGGCCATGACTCGTAATCGCACGGGTTGTGTATTTTCATGATCCCAATGTCATTCTCAAACAGGCAAGGTTACGAGCTGAACTCCTATATGAGTCCCACTGCATAATGATATTCCTGGACTATACATAAATGGCACAGAAACATCTCCAATCCTTTACCGCAGCCAAGGCCTGCCTCTGGGATCTCAAAATCCCATACATGCTCCTGCTTCTGACCTGTCTAAGAGTGGTTTACAACTCCTGCACCCTATTCTTTGAGACTCCTGAGAAGGTCTTTACTTGCACAGATGTACAGAGACACGTAAAGACACACACCCCACAACGAATTGATTCGGATTCTTCCTCGGAAGAACCTAGCCAATTGCAAAACAAACTGTGAGACAAACACAGACTTCCGTCCAGGTTGACATGGCACACTAATGCTCGTAACGAAGATCCGGAGAAAGTCCCTGCAAAAAAGACGTCAAACTCTAGCAAATAAGTAGCCGGGGTTCCCTTGCCAGGTATATCCTACGCTTCCTTGATGTGACTTTTGCAGTATTCTGGTTCCTTATTGGCTGTTTAGAGGGGTACATTTTGATCTCCTTCGGTTCTAGAAACAACACGGGAAGTTTGAGGATCCATTGGAGGGACCCCACACTGGCCTCCCATTGGACCCGGTGTGGAGTACCCCCAGCGATAGGTAATTTAGAGGTTTTGAGGTTTTGGGGTGGGGGTTTGGGGCTTGGGTGTTGCTAGTTGCTATAATGTCATTGTCTGTTCTTACATTGGCTATGATGTCTGGTTTCCCTCATGGTGGAGATCCTTCTTCTTGCTTAGCTGTGATAAATCTTTCAGATACCAGTATGACAGAACATGACAAAGTGACAACCTGTGGACGGCTATGTGTGATGAGTTGAAATGTCCAAGGAATGCTTGACACAGTCAAATGTGGTGCGAAACTCCGTCATGCCAATCATATTGGGGCAGACATCATATTTCTGCAAGAAATACATCTATTTGGCACTAAGACCCACTGTTTGGCCCGCTATGGCTATATGCATACATTTCACTGCAGCTTTGCACAGGGCTCCAGAGGGTAGCCATTATGATACACCGCAGAATCCCATTCACTTTTGTACAGCAGTGGGCAGATACACATGGTAAATACATATTAGTGCATGGAATTATATTAGGGGAGCACATAGTACTGGTGGGAGAGGTGTGGCGCCGCGGCCAGGGCGACTGACGCTGGAATCTGGGGATCAGGGTTCGATCCCCGGCTCCGGCGGCAGGTTAGCCCAGCACCATGTGACTCTGGGCAATAGCTCGCTTAATCTTCCCGACGGCCCCCCAGCGCCTAGAGACCCTTACGGGTGATTGTGCGCTTTACAAATGTGGACTTTACTTTATAGTACTGGGTAGCATTTACTCGGCTCCCCCCCCAGCCAGAGTTATGTAGATCACTTGGTGGATGTGTGTGGATCCTTGCCCGAGGGATTGGCGTTTATTGCCATAGACTGGGATGATGCCATGTGTTCCGAAAATGACAGGTGGTGAGCATCCGGTGCTATGGGAGGGGTCCGAGAGTCTTGATTGAAGTTCCTTGTAGACTTGGTGGGATGGGAGGATTCATGGAGAGCCCGCCACCCCAAGGACACAGGTTTTACCTTTTACTCCCTGACTTATGCATCCTACTCTAGACTAGATTACATGTTCACTCCACAGGGATTTGCACATAGGGTGGTGTAGGCCACGATCCTACCCCAAGGATTATCGGACCACTCCCCGATTGCCATCCGTCTCCTACTTGGCCCAGGCCGGTCCCCGTTCTGATGGCGGCTTTCCATATGGCACCTGCAGAACCAGGGGTACCAAACCCATATTTATAGTGCCCGGACCGACTACATCTCTCACAATGCGGCAACGGCACCTTCTGCAGATGGGCTGTGGGTGACCATGAAGCCCACAATACGGAGGGTTGACATCAGCTTCTGTGCAGCTGAACAAAAGCAGCGTAGACAATCTTTAATACAATTAGAAGCCCGCATTATTGAACTGGAGAGGCAGGGTCGAGGAAGCAATGGGGCCGTGGTACGGCAGCCAGTATATTTGACCCAACAGCAATATCAAGGTGAGCTGATGGAAGAAGCACAATGCGCATGGTTGGGCACACAGAGTAGAATTTATCAATGGGGCGATAAGTCAGGGAAGTTCCTACATAGATTGTGTCAGAAGGCGGGGATGCCAACCCAATTGCCCAGGATCTGTGACACGAATAATTCAGTGCTGACCGACCCGGCGGTGTTGGCTGGGCAGCTTTGCCACCTTCTACTGGACCCTATATGCACAATGAGAGGTGCTGGACACCCCCCAGTTTCAGAAATCTTTTGAGGATATTCCCCAGAAGGCCCCTCTAAAGCTGGAGGAGTTGGTGGCGGCACTGTCAGAGCTAAGCATCGCGAAGGCGCCAGGCCCCAACAGCTTCCCAAGTGAATTCTATAAGACATATATGTCCCAATTAGGCCCACTTTACCTCGCAGCCATTCAAGAGGCGGTTCAGGCTACATGCTTGCCCCCAGATTGGAGACACGCGGAATTTGTAATCTTTTTGAAGCACCTCCAGAATATCACGTATCATATTGGCCGATTTCCCTCTTGAACGTAGAGGTGAAGCTGCTGGCAAAAGCTTTTGCCAATAGACTACAGCCCCATCTATCAGATCTGATCCATCCAAATCAAACAGGCTTCATGCCCTGACGGTTGACATGCCATAATATTAAGTGAGCACACAATGCAATAGCTGCCACCGATTGCTTAAACCGTCGGGCCACCCTACTCCTTGCCGACATAGATAAGGCATTCCATTCAGTCAGTTGGACACACCTGTTCATACTGCTGAAATGCCTAAACTTTGGCCCATGCTTTTTGACATATATTCAGTTACTTTACACTGGATTGACGGAGTCCATGCAAATAGCTGGTAGAGTTTCCCCTCCCTTCCCCATTGGCCGTGGCACCCGACATGGTTGCTACTTATCTCCACTCCTGTTTGTAGTTGCTATCGAGCTGCTGGCTGCCTGGGTCCGCTTAGACGCCTTAAGCCAGGCCTTCGAATGGTCGACTGAAATTTTGGATCACATCACCTTATATGCATCACCTTACATGCAGACAATGTTGGTCCTAGGATCCTCCAAATCATGTGGATCTTTGGTGAGACATCGGGCCTATTAATGAACATAGACAAATCCCTCATATGGCCTCTGAGGGTGATGCTTGGTGATAGCCACTGGGCAAAAGCCCTCCTACAGAGTAGAGAGGGTATGAGGTACCTGGGTGTTTTCCGGTCTGATAAGCAAGAGGTGTACTGGGAACAAAACATGGATACAACACTGGATAAGGTTAAAGCCAAGATCAGATCATGGTCAGGCCTGCCGCTGTCCCTATATGGTTGCTCTGCTATATTTAAAATGAAATCCCTGCAGCGCTTACTCTATGTTATGCAAAATCACCCATACCCAATCTCCAAGTCATGGTTTAGACAGGTTAATGCTATGCTGGGATTGTTTCTTTGGGGGGAGGGGTTTCCAGAGTAGCGCTATGCACATACTTTCACTATACGTACTGCGGGGGCATTGCGGCAGCAGATATTCAGTACTACCATGCTGCCTCACAACTCCAAACGCTGAATGACTGGTGGTATGGTTCCAGGAACGAACCAGCATATGCAGTGGAGTGCTGGCTGTTAGGGTATCCCACCATACATGCATGCATACCTATATGATAGATCAGATATTCAGGTCCTTCTCCCGGCCACTAAGGATGTGATAATTGTATGATGGCAATCTCTTCGTCGGATGGGGTGGTGGGGTCGCCTCACATGTGAAAACCTGCTATGGCACAACACACTCCTTCCTCAACTGACAACTCTTTAGGGTTTTCGGGGCTGGGATAAGATTGGTATTTCATCCTTAGGAGATGTTCTACATGCATGCTCCCTTAAAACATTCCAGGAGATGTAGGTGGAATATTCTATGCCCCGTAGCCTACTTTATAAATACTTACAATTCCGCCATGATCTATTGCCATACCGTGCCAATTTCTTGATCCTCTATGACTTTAACCTGCTGGAGGGAGATCTAGGAGTGGATACAATTTCAAAAATATACCAATCATTAGTCACTAATAGAGCCTTTGTGCTTCAGGCCCTCCAAGAGATATGGCAGTCAGGTCTCTGGTCCATCGATAATGACGACTAGACAAAGGCTTTGGAATCCCGCAGGGGAGCGGCGATCTCATCGTGTCTGTGCTCAATCCAATTCAAATACATATGCCGGGCTTACTACACACACCCTGGAGGGCGGGATTGGCGGCGTCCCTGGTATGTCTGCGGTGTGGCAGTGCGGATGGAACCTTCTTCATATTGTGTGGACCTTCCCCACCCTTGATAGATTTTGGAAAGGGTTGATTGCTCGTCTGACGGCGGTCCGGGGGTGGGAGCTCCCTAGATCGCCATGGTTAGCTCTGCTACACAACATGGAAGTAATAGGGGGCAACAGTTACATATGTTATCTCTTATTATTGACCTATTGCTCACTAAGTGGCATATAGCTCGATTATGGAGGGTAGATAGCTATGCCTCTGGTAGGCGTCTGGAAGAAAGGCATGGACTTTTGCATGAGACTGGAGATGCCAGTGTTTCAGGCCAGGGGATGACCCAAGAAGCATTTACGCATTTGGAAGCTCTGGGTGGCTACAGGAGTCTTACCTTGGACTCACCACCATCGATGACTCAAACACTTGATTCGGAGGTTTGGTCCTATGGCCAGGATCAATTACATGATGTATTGTTTGATATTTGGGAGGAGGAGGAATCACATGGTGTTGAAACAAAGTGGTTCAGACAAGTTATCTTGCAGTGTAGTGTAGTTCCTATATTCCCAATAGGCTCTGCGCATTGGAATAATATATCCTATAGATTTGACGTAGGACTTAGGTAGTCTAGGTCTCTATCGAATATATTAGACTTAATTGTGAGTGCCAGCTAGCTCAGAGGTCGCTAGAAACGTTCTCGAATACACAAGAAGGGATTAGTTCCTGAAAGCAGCATAAACATGACAACTTTGTTTCCCCAAGATAAAACGTTTCTTCAGAGTCATGGAAACAATAGATACATATTTCACTCGATAAATCGTGCATGCTTCGTTTCACCAGAGGTGCCGAGAAATAGAGAGACGGGCGTTTTCAATAAAAGTATTCATTGAATAGTCTTCTTTCTCATGCAGAAGAAATGGACTGCTACAATCGTAATACTGGCTGAAAAGTATAATGCGTACAGCAAGAAGGGTATTATAAAAGTACTCAACTGGTGTTTCTAAAATACGCCTACCCCGGTGTACCTAACCTAAGTCTAGTAAGAGGGAAGAAGTAAGTGAATAGGTTTAGTTTCTTTGCCAAGAATCTATCCAAGGTTTCTCTCAGGGTCTAATCAGCTCCGTACCTTGGTTTAGGATGAAGGAGGTCTGGTATCTCTGTCTCCGGAATCGATTTCCTAACACCTTGCAAGGGGCGCTTGGAAACACTGGAGCTGGATTCTCAGCGAGAGAAAGGCAGCCTCTCTGTCAGTGCGTCAGCTGGAGGGTCGGCTTCCTTCAGCACTTGCTGTAGCGAGCTGCATCGGGCAAGTAGATAGTCGAACTGCTCCAAACCACTGTGTGTTTGCTAGGGCAAGTATGGGCATATTTATACCTTGAAGGTGCCTGGTTTGACGTAAAGTCGGCGTAATAACGTCACCAAAGAATGGTAGTTCTTTGAAAACGCCTTGATTTCTAGGACAAATCAATATTCAAGAAAGGGGATGTCCCTGACTGCTGAAGCTGAGTTTTCCAAGAAATTGTTGTGGCTTTTTGGAACTAGTGGAAGTAGCCATGCCTGTATTAGGACTGCATGGTTTATGTCTAAATATTGGTATGATTTATATGCCTATATAAGGGTAATGTATATTATACCTATATAAGAACATGAATCGGGAAAATTACACTAGGGTCCTAAAACACTATACAACACCCACTCCACTTTATTATGATCGATATTACTAAATTTTAAGCAGTAAAAACATATCTAAAACATGATGATGTGTTTACAATCCCTCCCAAAACACAAGAAATGCATTCGAAATGGTTGTACACGAAAATGAGCATTTGTGATGTATGCATTTAGAAAAAAAGCATTATTTTCATTCAAAGCATGTAGTGTGACATTGGAAAAATGCTTATCAGAATGAGCCATGAAATAACATTTATGAAATGACTCTGAAATACGGAAGAAAGGTCGAGACCATTTCATGACAGAATATAAAAACTGTTTTGGTTGTGAACAAGGTCAAATATTGTCTCTTGGAAGTGTTCAAAGAATTCTTGTTCTCTAAGAATAGTTCTACTTTAAACAGATAACTTTGTGACCAAAAAGGTTCAATTTGGAAAAAGTTAAATCAAAGAAAAAATAGAGTTCTAAAGTTAGAAGTTTTGTTTTGAAAAGTGAAGGTCGAATTTAGAGTTCATCAGAACGCTGTGTGCCAATTTCAAAAGTCATTCTCGCTGTTAGGAGAAAACATCAAGTCTTTTAAGTTTGAAAAGAATTTGTCTACTACTGTAGGTGAAAGTTGGACTACCTCCTTAAGCAGATCAATTGTACACAGATGAGAAGCATCGCCATTCAGCGTCAGTCGCATTAGCAATGTTCGCAGTAGATGGTACCTGTGTGCCTGTTGGTCAATGTATCTCACCGTCAGCTGGTTGTGCTGGTGAGACCTCCATGAATGCCGTCATCAAGATTGGTAGCTGCTGGGACAACACAATGCATGAGCCGTTACCGAACCAAGCAAAGTATCAACATCTGTTGGCAGTGCTGATGGAAGTGTTAGACATATGTCTAGCATGCATTCTTCTCCACATAGCAGGCATCGTAGAACAGGTAAGATGCAATCTTGCCAGATTTTTCTGAATGAAAGAAACCATGTGGTATTCAGATCTCTTAAACGAGCCAAGCCCAAAATTTGGATTATGCACTCACAACACTTCATTGCCAGGAGAGTGCTCTCAATTGCAATCTGGGAGTCGTTGTTGGATTGGCTTGCCATATCGAAGCAGAAGTAGCAAAAATAAAATTCCTGCTGTGAGTCCCAAAACGAGAGGCAGTCCGCCAAACACCGAGTGCACGAAGTTTGGAAATATGCAGAGGACTGCTTCAAAAGGTGCTAACGGTCCCGAAAAAATCATCTTAAATACATGTACAATACCACTGGTATCAGACATGTTTAAGATACGACCTAACATTTCTGCGAAATGTATGGGCAGTTTGTTGATAATAAGGCATGTATCTCCGCAGAGGACCTTGCAACTTGCAGATCATACGTCTCTTTGGATGAGGTCAGTGGCACAGTTTTTTGTAAAAGAATGGCTTTCATTCTGCTTAAAGTATCAATTCGAATAGAACAGATGTTCAGTGAAGGCCATAACGGCGACTCCCTGTCTGTCTTTGCTTTAGGAAACAATACTTGCATACAACAAGTGACCCTGGCTGACACACTTACGAGATAGGGAATTCCTGGCATCATTACACAACAGCTGTGATCATTCAACATTATGTAGCTCCTATTGGAAAGCTGCCTAAAAATTGGATTTATCACTGCTGCCAGAGAACCTTGCAGGTGGCAAGATAAGTTGGTCGAAGAACCATCACAGGTTCCGTATAAAATAATACCCTGACATAAAACTGTACCACTTAGTGCGCTGTTACATTGTGTACCACTAAGAAATACTTCTTTTCCCCCACTCCAACATTTGTGTGTGTATGGTAAATCCCAGGTTGACTTAATGTATTATTTACCCAACCTTTCATACAGGCCTGCTGGTATGTGTTTCAGGCAATACTGAAACTGGAAAATCGTCACTGGCAACGTAATGGTGCCATGTATTATCCATTCTATGGCTGGTTTCTCAGAAACAGTCAATGGTAATCTGTCCAGTTTTTCTATGCTCAGCACCTTATAGTCTGCTCCGCTCTGTGCCAAAGAAATTTGTTTATCTGTAAGGTTAAATTCAGTAAACAATGATGTGGTGTTGATTAGACGCCAAGGCACATAACCTAAACGAAGATTTTGTAACTTCCAGCCTAGCAGAATTATAGAACGCAACTGAGACTGTCCATGTTGTAACATGAGCAAGTCCTGTTCCATTATGTCTATGGCGGAGGATACAATGCTGTCCAAAGAATACAATTCTGGATGACAGTGTTGTTAACCTATTATCAACTACAGAGAGAGTTTTCTCTTAATTAATACGGTCAATTTCTCGTATTCCTTCTGCAGTTTCCATTTGCGTGATTTTCCATGCCTCATTATAAGCAGCAATGTTCAGTTTATATAATATAATTGTGCGTCATAATGCCAATTTCTTCAAATATATCTATACAAGTATGTGAATGCCCGGCTAGACATTGTAATGACAAAAATTCAATAATATATATTATGGAAAAAAAATTAGGTAAAAGCAGGATAAAGCACTCTGAAAAACAGAGGAAAGGGACAGAGAAAACACTTTAAAAAACTGGTCAAAAGCACTCAGAAAAACAGGGGAAAGGAAAGGGAAAGCAGTGAAAAACATGGCAAAACATGGGGAGAGGAAGGAGAAAGCATTAAATAATGAGACACTAGCAAGAGAAAGCACTCAGAAAAATGTGTGAGAGGAAGGAGAAAGTAGTAAAAAACAAGAGAAGAGAAGGAGAGAGCAGTCAGAAAAACGAGGGGAAAAGAAGGAGAAAGCAGTGAAAAATGAAGCAAAAGCACAAGAAAACACTGGTCAAAAGCAGGAGAAAGCACTCTGAAGACGTCGGAAAGGACCGAGAAAGCAGTAAAACAGGAGGCAAAAGCAGGCGAAAGCACCCATATGAAAGGGGAAAAGAAGGCAAAAGCACTCAGAAAAAGAGGGAGGAAGCAGAGCGGTGCAGCAACATGGGAGAGCAGCGCCTGGGGCCTACTCAATGGGGTCGCGCTGCAGCCTCTCAGCAACCTAGGGAAGGGTGCTGGGAGGTGGTGGACTGGGCTATACGAGAGGTGAGAAAACGGTCAGTGCAGGAGTGGAAAATGAGGATAAAGCAAGAGAAGCAGTGAAAAACAAGGGAAAAGCAGGAAAAAAAGCTCAGAAAAATTGGGGACACGGAAGGTGAAATTAGCAAAAACAAGGTAAAAGCAGGAGAAAGCACTCAAACAAATGGGGAGGAAGCAGAGCGGTGCTGTAGCAGGGGCGAGATGGGCCTGGAGCCTGCTCAATGGAGGTTGCGCTGCTGACTCAATTAAGTATGTCCTGAGAGGAGGGAGGGGCGCTGGGAGCTGGTGGGCGATGCTCGGCGGGAGGTAGGAAAAAAGATGGCAGACGGGAGTGGAAAATGAGAAAAATCACAAGGAGAAGCAGTGAAAAATTAGGGAAAAGCAGGAAAAAGCACTCAGAAAAACATGGAGGAAGCAGAGTGGTGCAGCAGCATGAGAGAACAGGACCATGGGCCTGCTCAATGGGGTATTGCTGCAGCCTCCATTAAGTAGGTAATGGGAGAAGGGAGAGGTGCTAGGAGGTGGTGGGTGGGGCTAAGCCGGATGTGGGAAAACAGACAGCAGGCGGGAGATGAAAATGAGGCACAAACAAGGAGAATCCTTGAAAATGAGGGAGAGGCATTAGAAAGCTCTCAGAAAAATGGGGGAAAGGAAGGAGAAAGCAGTGAAAAATGAGGCAAAAGCAGGAGAAATCACTCAGAAAAATAGGGAAGACAAAGGAGAAAGTAGTAAAAAATTAGACAAAGCAGGAAAGAGCACAAAAACAGGAGGGAAGGGAAGGGAAGGCGAAGCAGTGAACAATTAGGGAAAAGCAGAAGAAAGCACTGAGGAAAATAGGTGAAAGGACAGAGAAAACAGTGGAAAAAAAGAGGAAAAAGCAGGCGAAAGCACTCAGAAAAACAGAAGAAAAGGAAGGAGAAAGCAGTAAAAATGAAGGAAAAGCAGTAGAAAGTGCTCAACAAAATAGGGAGAAAGCAGAGCAGTGTAGCAGTGCAGGGGAGCTGGGCCTGGGACCTGTTCCTGTCTATGTCCCCACCACATGACTGGGCACCAAATCCTTAGGTAGCCAGACTCTGGACTTACCAGTGGACACTGCAGGTGTGCTGCCACCATTGCTGTTGCTGGACCTTATTTATAAAGCCTTAATGTCCAGCTTTCTGAAGTTGAGCTCTTGGGTAAGTTTCATCTCCTTCATGGCCAGCCTCCTTTCTTCTCTAGCAAGCTCCAATTTAGCAATCACCAGATTCAATTTCCTTTCCTTCCTCCTGTCTGCCAACTCCTTTGGGGAAAGGTTCTTGGATGAGAGACTGCTCACTGCTCTGGGAATCAGCACAGATTCCTGCACATTGATGGCCCCCTCTAAAGGCAGTCCCAGAGCCATATCAGACTCCAGAATCAGTTCACCCTCTTCCTCAGGAATATTTTGCTTCTTGTCTGGATTGTCATCCCCTGCAAACTGGGTCTTTGCCCAGGATCTCTAAGCTTTCTGCAGCTCCACTTTCCTGGTGAAGCTTCTTTTAGAACTTGAAATTCCTTGCAAAAATCCCTCAGTTGAGGCACAGTGTAGAGCTCTACCCTGGTCAGCTCGAAATCAATTCCTGCAGATGCAGGTGCTGCCTTTCCGGAGTGAGACATAATTTAGCAGAAACAAATCAAAAGGCCAATCAGGGAGAACTGGCAAAATTCAAAATGGTCGTAGTATAGAGTTCTAGTGAACAATGAGTTACTATTTGAGATTGCACAAACAAAAGTCCTATCCTCACCGTTGATTACCAATGTTAGAACTGGGGTACTGGTTGGCAGATTATGCATCCTGTACAATCAGGAACCATCACTCTAGTCAGGGTAAGCTAGATACTCACTAAAAGAAACCTGTGCTCAACCTCTGGTAGCTTGACACAGAGCAGTCAGGCTTATATATGGAGGGACTGTGTGAAGTAATTTTGCAACACACAGTAACATAATAAAAACATCACAGAAATACTCCACACAGGGTTAGAAAAATAGATCATAGTTATATGAGTAAAACAAGACCAAACATCAAAAATCTAATCAGTAGAACAGGAGTTATCAATTTTTAACCAATAAACCAAAATGTAGTGCTTAGAAGCAAATAGCGCCTAGGGGTTACTTGGGGTCGTGCTGGACTTGAGTAAATTAAAAATTCAGGCCATTCACGATGAAGGGCAGTCTGGCTTCAGGCTCATGCAGGTCCCACTGAAAATATACCTTGGCTGGAGGTAGCATCGACTGCGAAGACTGGATATGTCTGTTCCAATCTGTGCTAGTGATGAGGACTTTGTCGACGAGCCCCTTTATGAAGCAGGCAATGTGTCATCTTCAAGTGCGCTGTCTGACATCTGAAGCCACCCAGTATGTCAGAGCAATGTTGTTGATCAGCTCCTGCATCGGTATCGAAGGGAAGTGCATCAGTTCAGATCCTTGCAACGTCAGCACTTGCTCTATTTTTATGGTTCCGAACAGTTAAGCTCCCTTGCAAGGGCACAGGCTGGAGTGGCACCACTTGGCAGGGCAGAACTCACAGATAGCAGAGAACAGATGCTGTTGCAGGATTGGAGGAAGTCTTTGATGGCCCTGAGACTGCAGAACAGGGGGCAAGCCAACAAGCCCTTGGAGTCACTCTGGGTTCAAGTAAGATGGGTCCAGTCCTTGTCCTCAGCAAGGCAAAGAACAACAGGCATCAGGGCAGCACAGCAACACAGAAAATCAGTTCTTCCAAGGCAGCAGTCAAGCAGAATGGCAATCCTTGTAGCAGAGCAGTCTTTAATTCTGGCAGAATTCTTCACAGGTCCAGTAATGTAGTGTCATGGTAGAGTCACAGTCCCAGTACTTATACCCAGTTATGCCTTCTGTCATGCAGAGGAAGGTTACACACTTACCTCACAGCCGGATACAGCAGGAACGATGGTGAGGCTAGTTCATCTCTTCCCCTATATGGAGATACCCATGAGTATAAATATACACACTGCACGGATAACACCACTTTGGGGGAAAGGGAAAAAAAGGGACAAAGGAAACAAAAACGTAGCCGCTGTTAGGCTCAGAATAGGGATGTCTTCGGAAGGTGAGGACCTCTCTCTCTCTCTCTCTTGCCATCCACCCCGTATGCCCTGTAAGTGGAGACACAATGCACACATGAAATCACCCCCCCTGTTATACTTTCATAAATCACTATATATCTCTATGTGTATGTACTCACTTAAATTACAGCAAGGCTTCTCCCAATGAAAAAAGGCACAACATAGAAAAATAAAGAAAAGATTGAAAACAAATAATCCTGATTCATTACAGGATGAGGTACTTATCTGGCCGTAGATAATCCTCTCATGCTGGGGCCTGTGTAATCCTTCTTGGCTGCTTAAGGTTCCCTGTAAGCCAGGTTTAGTCTCTCTGTTAAATCCTCAGCCTGTATGACTCTCCGTAGCTTCCTGGTGCTGTTGTGCTGTTGCAGTCTTCCTCATGAGTCAAGAATTATACCAAATAAATCCAATGCTGCCCCACTCTTCTCGAGTGCAAACCAAAGTCCACAGTAAAATAAAGATTTAAAGCGCTTCCTTAGCGCGGGTTAACCTTGTGTTCTCACTGCTCAAAAATTAATGTTTCCACTGAAGTCCCAGGAAACACAATTAAATCAAAAAACGGAGCGTGTAAACTTTCCTTGCTCCTTTGTAATCCCTCGAAGTTAAACACAATCCAAGGGGCAGTGAAGCGTATTACTCTTCAGAACAAACACCGATCCCGGCGCTCTGGCAGAATTAATTAATTAAGCTGATCCCATGGAGACTCTCTCTCTCTCTCCGATGACTCATCCAGTGCGACTCGAGGAAAGAAGAAAGGCTGCAGGTATTGCGCTTTCTCAGGAAATGTATAAGACAGCCTTTGAAGTTCAGCTGTCACAAAGTACTTTACAAACTCCAGGTTTAGCAGCTAACAAGAAACACTGCTATGTGCTCGATTCTACTCCACCTCAGAATACCCGAGTGACAAGCCCCGAGCACTTCCAGGGTGGGGCTTAAATCCTCTGTCAGGTGCCATGACCAGTCTCCTCTGAGGATTCTGGGATATGTAGTTCGTGCCAAATCATTCATTCCGTGCAGTGTGTGTTATACCCCATGTGCCTATTTCTGCCTGCCCATGACACCTTCTAAGTAGGAGTGAATTCAAAGAAGGGTCTTTGAAGTACACATAGGCCCTTTCCTCCTAGATCAGGCTCCAGACTTTCAGCAGGGGGTAATCAGCCCTTTGTGTGGGAAACAGCACACTGTCGATTTAGGTGTAAGTGTCAGCTCCACCCTCTCTTCCTGCACAGGAAGACCTATCAGAATGTAGATGAATGCAGATGAGTTCTCTGTCACTCCTACCGATCTTGTGTTTGTTGCTGTTTAGAGGGAATGCACAAAGTGTAGCTGTCACCCACCCCAGACGTGTATTGGAGACAGTTTGCAGGCACACAGAGCACTAAGAACAGAGAAATACCCACTTTCTAAAAGTGGCATTTCTAAAATAGAAATGTTAAATTCAACTTTACCATTATAGAGAATTTATCATTACTATTCCACATATATAAAACATGATGTAGCTACTCCTTTCTGATCAGGAATTTGAGCTTAAACGTGTCTTAAGGAACTCCAAATGTTAGCCCATGAGAGGAGTAGGCCTCACAGTAGTGAAAAACAAATGTAGCTGTTGGTCACTACCAGGACATGTAAAACTTAAATCTACATGTCCTTACACAGCACCTGCCCTATAGGTTACATAAGACCTACATTAGGTGTGAGGTAAGCATGATAAAATCAATCAATCAATCAGAGTACTTGTAGAGCGCGCTACTTACCCGTGAGGGTCTCAAGGCGCTATGGGGAGGGGGTGCTGCTACTGCTCGAAGAGCCAGGTCTTGGGGAGTCTTCTGAAGGCGAGTAGGTCTTGGGTCTGCTGTATGTGGGTAGGGAGGGTGTTCCAGGTCTTGGCGGCGAGGTAGGAGAAGGATCTGCCGCCGGAGGTCATTTGTTGGATGCGGGGGACAGCGGCGAGGGCGAGGCTGGTGGAGCGGAGCTGGCGGGTGGGGGTGTAGAAGCTGAGTCTGCTGTTCAGGTAGGCTGGTCCGGCGTTGTGGAGTGCTTTGTGTGTGTGGGTGAGGAGCTTGAAGGTGATCCTCTTGTCGACGGGGAGCCAGTGTAGGTCTCTCAGGTGGGGGGTGATGTGGCTGCGGCGGGGGACGTTGACGATCAGTCGGGTGGAGGCGTTTTGGATGCGTTGTAGTCGTTGTAGGTGTTTGGCTGGGATTCCTGTGTAGAGTGCGTTGCCGTAGTCCAGTCTTATGCTGACGAGGGCCTGTGTCACCGTTCTTCTAGTTTCGGTCGGGATCCACTTGTAGATCCTGCAGAGCATGCGGAGGGTTTTGTAGCAGGAGGAGGAGACGGCGTTGACCTGCTTAGACATGGAGCGGGAGGAGTCAAGGATGAATCCTAGGTTGTGTGCATGGTCAGTGGGTGTTGGTGCTGTTCCCAGTGTAGTCGACCACCAGGAGTCCTCCCAGGCTGAGGGGGTGGGTCCGAGGATGAGGACCTCCGTCTTGTCCGAGTTCAGCTTCAGACGGCTGCTCCTCATCCAGTCGGCGACGGCCTTCATTCCCTCGTGGAGGTTGGTTTTGGCGGTGTGTGGGTCCTTGGTGAGAGAGAGGATGAGCTGGGTGTCGTCGGCGTAGGAGATGATGTTGAGGTTGTGATGGCGGGCCACTTGTGCGAGGGGGGCCATGTAGATGTTGAACAGCATTGGGCTGAGAGATGAGCCCTGGGGGACGCCGCAGATGATGTCGGTGGCTTCAGATAGTTAGGGTAGGAGGTGGACGCTCTGGGTTCTGCCGGAGAGGAAGGACGTGGTCCAGTCAAGGGCCTTCTCTTGGATTCCGGCTTCTAGGAGGCGTGACTTTAGAGTGCGATTGAAAATCATGGAGTTTAAGGCATGGCCAGGAGTTTTAAAGGCCAAGTTGAAGTGTCAGTAAACTGCTCACACAGGCCATGCAATGGCAGGCCTGAGACAGGTGTTAAAGGGTACCTGTGTGGGTGGCACAATCAGTGCTGCAGGCCCACTAGTAGCAATTAATTTACAGGCCCTGGGTATATGGTATACTACTTGACAAGAGGCTTACAAGTAAACTAAATATGTCAATTGTGTATACCACAATGTTAGCATGTTTAGGAGAGAAGCAAATACACTTTAGAACTGGTCAGCAGAGGTAAAGTGTTCAGAGTCCTAACGCCAACAAAAAGAATCAGCAAAAAGTGGGGGTAAGCAAGCAAACATTTTGGGCAAGCACTTCCAAGGGTGACAAGTCTAACAAAAACAAGCTAGAGATTGTGACAGTTCCCCAATTTTCCTCAGCAGGCATATCCAGATATCATCAGAAAACTGTAGGGAATCTGTCTTCTTCCTTATCCTGGCATAAATAGACCAGTTGTACTCTAGTTGCTGCTGCATTAGGCCCTTTTCAACAGGCCTACGGCCAGAGCAGAGGTAAACAAAAACTTCAGCAGTTCAGAAAAATCAAGCTAGCAGATTGAATTTCATACTTTGGGGAGTACCAATCTTCCAGAATATGCCTCGATGAATATAGAAAAACATCACCAGCAAAAGTCAACAGAATTGGCGTGGGGTAATAAAGTGACATAGTGATGCATTCCCTTTGCCAGCACTCTGATTCTATCACAATCAATGATGCAGCTTACCAGAGGTGTGGAGTTTTGCAGAGAACCTCCAGCATCTATATTTCATCATCTGAATTCTTCTAGAGAAGAATGTGCATTGAATATGTGATCTTCTTTAATAGGTGAAGACATACAAACTGCTGCAAACACCCACATATTTGTAATGTTCAGAAAAACGTACATTGATGACAAGCAAGCTGATGATTTTTCATATGCAGCTGTAAATGATTTTCAAATGTAAGGCAAAGATCTGAATGAAAAAAGTGAAAAGGGATCCCAATTTTTCATCCAGTAAACATATATTTAACTGAGCCAAGAACTTGCCTCAGACCCTTGTATGAAGACCCTGGCCTCCAACTACAACATTATGATAACAAGTTGCTAAGGACCTACGAGAAAATGAATGAAGACTCTTGTGGTAGATAGGAGCCAATTGTAGCAGGGAAGGAGGCCTGTCATGAGGAAGATGGCCCTATGACCATAAAGGAATATTTTGCCCCCCCACCCTCAAATCTATCGGCACGTTGTGTCAGCTGAGGCTGCTGGCCAAGAGAAGCACATTAAGGCAAGTAGGCAAGATCTGGCGAGGGACAAGGAGCCAGCTGAGTTGTTGTCGCCCAGTGTATAGTACTACACTTAAAGACAATGCCATGGAGACAGTGTTATAACTAAAGCACCTTGGAGACAGTTCTGCGGAGCGAGTAGGAAGAAGCAGAAGAGGCAGGAAATTTCTTCTAAGTAAGCATATAGCTGAAATGACCCATTGAGCTTCAGACAGTAATAAATGCATCTGTAATAGTGCCATAAAAAGCAGCGTTGGTGAGTGTGCAACATGATTACCCAATTTTATGCCTCTGGAAGCCTCTGGAGGGGCCTGTGTGCCAAGTTGGTTTTATTGTAGTGCACCCGTTCTACATCACTTTATTTGAATTGAAGTATCACATGTGCTAGGCTCATACATCACTCATAAGCCGGCTGCATCGATACAGGGCCCCTTGACAAGCAAGAACCCTGGTGAGCTCATGAGGTGTGACCGAGTTTGAAGAGGACAGCACACCTTCATGTAAGGCGTGCAATGATATGATCATAACTGTTCTGAAATATCATTCTGAAGATCCAGACATGCTTTTCTTGCTA